>NW_027644277.1:0-13152 GCF_032717465.1 Coenobita brevimanus
CTGTCTTGATTACCACTGGCAACTCAGCCTTAACCAGCAGTGTACAGACAGGACTTGAACAGGTATGTATCTGGATTCTGGGTTGTGGCTTTCAGCCTGAACCATCAGTGGATAGACAGAACGTGAAGTTAACAGTATTCAGATACTGCTTTTGAAATATTAGCTATATAATAAACAGAAAAATCAAATAAATAAAAAATTTAATAAATCGAATTAATCATGATTTTTTTTTTTTAATCAAAATAATCACCAACCCTGCATACTAGTAATACTTCACACTTAATACTGTTAAAGATTTTCCCAAATCGCGATAGTAGCCCACAGAGATCTCCCCAAGTGGTGAGGATGTTTTTTTACACTCCAACCTGTGCCACAGTAGTATAGGCTATAGAGATCTCCCCAGACGGTGAGGGGTAATTTTTTACACTCTAACATGTACTACAGTAGCATATAGAGATCTCCCCAGATGGTAAGGGGTACTTTTTTACACCCTAACCTGTGCCACAGTAGCATATAGACAATTCCCCAGACGGTGAGGGGTACTTTTTTACACTCCAACCTGTACTACAGTAGCATACAGAGATCTCCCCAGATGGTGAGGGGTACTTTTTTACAGTCCAAGCTGAACATTTCTTTACACTTTTAAGTGAATTTCGGCTGAAGGAAGTTGTCCTCGATCACGTTCAGACAAATAAAAAATATTGAACAAGATAATAAATCATAATGATGATGATGATAATAATAATAATAATAACAAAAATAATAATAATGATAATAATAATAAATAAATAAATAAATAAATAAATAACCTACATGATTCATACAGATATTATGTAGGACACATCACGGTGCTTAAATTTACGACAGGGGGGATACTCGTATATATATTTCCCAGCTTGTTTACAAATGCGCTGTTTTATATCGATATTTACGCATGCTATTTCCCACCCAAACACACCCAAACCCATCCCATTTGCGTCACTCCACCCGCAACGACGCTTCATTAAATGACAAATTGTTGTCGGAATTTATAGGCAGCGTTTTTTGAGTCACAACGTCAATTAACAAACACGCGAAAAATCGGGCGAGTGGGCGGGAGGTTGAGGGTGGGAGGGAGACGGGTTGGCATATACAAACGAGAGAGCGGTCCGTGTGTGCTGCATTGATTTGTGAGTCAGATGTATGGCAAGGTGTGTGGAGGGGTTGATAGATAGATAGACAGCTAGAGATAGATCAATAAATAGGTAGATAGACATAAATAAATAGATAGATAGACAGACAGAGAGACAGAGAAAGAGACAGATAACAAAGAGGCGGCAGGCGTATGTTCTGACAGACATCAGACAGACACTGGCAGACAGAGGCAGATAGGTAACTACGTAAAAAGCAGACAGTTCGGTAGATAGATAGTTTGACTGGTAGATAAACAGGTTGGTACTAGGTCTGTTGGGGTTGATATATACGCAATTTCGTATTGGGTAGACAATATAGGGGACACTGTGTGTGTGTGTGTGTGTGTGTGTGTGTGTGTGTGTGTGTGTGTGTGTGTGTGTGTGTGTGTGTGTGCTGGGAGAAAGATAGATAATATGACACGTAGGCAGAGGTAGATAATTGGTAGATAATGCTGTACTGAAACGTAGATAAGGACTGAACGATACTGGGTATATAATTTGGGAGCCAGGTGTTTGGACAGGTTGTGTGCTGTGCCGGACAGATGGTGGGATTGACTAACAGGTAGATACGTAGATATATATGAGGTAGATGACTGTATTGATGTAGTAAGTGAATGATTATCGTCGTCCCTGAGAGAGGTGTCAGGACAAAAAACCTGGTAGCTAGCCAAGTGCAACACTCCCAGGCTGACTCAACTATAATTACACACAGTCCGGGCTGAGACAAATGTAACAGCTAAAATACAGTTAATTCCTTAGTAATAAAGGAAAACAATTCTATCCACTTAACCTCTGGATGTCAAGGAGACAAAAAAAAAAAAAAAAAAGGAAAAAGAAGAAGAGGGAAGCCGGATACTCTGTTCTCCTTAGAGAGTAAATGTGACTGATGAAAGAAGGTAGAAGAAAGCCGGAGGAGAAATTCTACAAGGGTCATGCTGGGGTAGTAGAATGTGCCTGAATGTAATGGCAATGAGAAAATGTGAAAGATGAATGACGTGTTTAATGAAAGAAACTATTTGACCGGCTATGTATGTTTATCGGAGACACGGACCACCGACAGAGGGTACGTACTCATCCCTGTTTGTGTCTGCCTGTCTGTCTGTCACAAGAATTAAAGGCAAACTAATGGAAGGATCATGATGGATATTTGTGGGACTAATCTGGTAGCATGTCTTTTAAATCCTTTAGTCCGGTGACGTCGGTTTAAACTTACTATCACCAGACGATTCTGTTCACCTTAGGGCAGATCTCTGGTAGACAAAGGGTTAATGAAGACTTTATCTAAGTCCTCTAGTTTGAAAGGCCTCTCTTAAGCCAGTAAACTCACCTGTTGGTAGCCAGAGTAAAATGAAAAACACGTCCTTGTATTAAGTGAATTAAAGGAATTTTTTTACCCTTTTACTCCAGCTTGGCCTAAAATCGCCATCTCTCCACCTTGATCACCAACTCGTAATGCGATTAACACGAGAATATGACGGTAGTCATGAAGTCGTGCTGTGGAAAGGGTGCAGAGCCGTAGTATTGTCCATTTCTGCCACTGATCTCGTGCTACGTGAAATACGTTGCAATAGGACGAAAATCTAAGCCAAGTAAAGGTAAAATGACCATAATACGAAAACCAGGATGAAAACTTTTGGAGATGTTTCAGTTGGCAGAGAAGCTGGTTACTGGCAGTATGTCCTCCTAAATGCTTACAAATATTCACACTATTAATTTACAATAACGAAGAGTTCATGCTATGACCACAAGTAAACACGACGAGAACAACAGTCAGAATTTCACATGTATTACCCTCACTACAGACAGCGAGGGAAACTCTGAAGTAGTGACAGCAACTAAAACAGAGAAACTGTAAGGAAAGAAAAGGGAGAAACTGACAGATAGCAACAGATTGTGTCAGGGAGGTAGTGAATGATACTGAGACTGATGAATTGCGATGTTGTAATAAATACTGAGATACTAAAGGAGCTGTGAGGAAGACTGAGAGATGCTGAGTTTGAAAAACTGAGGGACAATGTTAACATTGAGACAGGAAAGGAGCTGTGAGCGGGAGAGGGAGAGAAGATTGAACTATTAACAGCAGCAGAAAATCTTTTAACTGTGAAGGTCTGTTATTCTGTTAAATATAAAAGAAACGGAGGGGAGGGGGAGAATGAGACACAGAAGGCCTATTCACTGACACACGCCAAAGCTTCCCTTGTTGGCCGCTTTGCTGCACAGCGCGCCACAATAAACAAAATAGATAGGTTAGGTATTTATCAGTTTATGTGTAACGCTTTACAATCAGAAGTGGCTCAGTTATGGAGACACGACATCCACAAGCTATCTATCTATCTGTCTATTGCCAGACCGCCTCAATCCCGTTTCGGGGTGGCCACAAACAAATCGCCTCCACGTCGCCCCGTCCCTGGCCATTTCACTGCCCTGCTCCCAACTCACCCCCCCTCTCTCATATATCTCTCCACCCCATCCCTCCATCTCATCCTCGGCCTTCCCCTCCCTCTCCCACCCACCACCTCACTTACATAGACCAACACTCTCTTCGTCAGTCTTTCACCCTCCATCCTCTCCACATGGCCAAACCACCTCAGTGTATTCCTCCTAAAGCTTCCTATCACATCCACACCCACACCACAACGCTCCTTTATATCCTCATTTGTCCGCCTCTCTCTCCATGTGACTCCACAGGCTCCTCATAAATAACTCATTTCCACTGCTCTCACTCTTGACTTGTGTCCTTCCAACAACGTCCAAGCTTCACATCCATACGTTAGAGTTGGTATCAAAATACTATCATGCAGTAACTTTTTCACATCTATGCTCATTTCCCTGTTTCTTATTACTGCTTTCAAGGAACCAGCAACCATTCTTCCCTGCTGTACCCTTTCAAGCACTTCACCCTCCAAACCTCCATCCTTACTCATCACACTACCCAAGTACTTAAACGTACTCACATTTTCCAATTCCTCACCATCCAACCTCGCTGTACAATCACTGACTTCACCTTTCTCAAAGACCATCACTTTACTCTTCCCTACATTCACCTTTAGATTCCGTTTCTTACACACTCTCCCAAACTCATCCACCAAGCCCTGCAGCTCCCCTTCGTCTTCACACAACAACACAGTATCATCTGCAAACAACAGTATAGGGAGTTTCCAAACACTATCCTCTCTCACCAGGGCCACTCTAGCACCCACTACCCTACCTTGTACCTCTTTTATTACCCCATCCATATACAGATTGAACAACCATGGAGACATGACACATCCCTGTTTCAACCCAACCTTCAAAGAGAAAAATTCACGCAGTTCGCCATCCACACGCACTGCAGCCTTAGCACCATCATACATACTCTTCACAGCATTCAACAACTTCCCATCTACTCCACATATTCTTAATACTTTCCACAATCCTTGTCTATCCACCCTGTCATATGCTTTCTCCAAATCCATGAAAGCCGCATACAACGTCTTTCCCTTCTCTAGAAACTTATTCACTAAAGATCTAAGAATGAATATCTGATCTACACAACCTCTTCCCTTCATAAAGCCTCCCTGTTCTTCTCCAACTAATTCCTCTGTTCTTTCTCTAACTCTGTCAATAAGTATCCTACCATACACTTTTCCTGTTATACTAAGAAGACAAATGCCCCTGTGATTACCACACACTTCTTTTTCCCCTTTTCCTTTTTACAAGAGAATAATTATACCTGACTTCCAATCCTCCGGGACTCTACCTTCCTCCCAGGCCAATCTGCACATCTTCCACATCCATTCTACTACTATCTCTCCCCCATGCTTCAGCATTTCACCACACACTCCATCAATTCCTGGGGCTTTCCCCAATTTAACTTTCTTCATTGCTTCCACAACTTCTATCCTACTGATTTCTCACTGTCTTCTCACCTCCTTCCTTCTCCCAGCCATTCCCCAGCCACTTATACTTGCATTACTTCCATCCTCTAAGTTCAATAATTCCTTAAAGTGTTCTCTCCATCTGCTCACTTTTTCTCCCTTCTCCACTAGTAATCTACCATTTTTATCTTTCACTCCCCTGCTAACTTCACTTCCGCCCTGCCTTACTCTCTTCACCTCTTTCCAGAACATTTTCTTACAGTCCCTCCACTTTACACTCATATTCCTTCCAAATTCCTCATCCACTCTCTTCTTATTCTCTCTTACTAATCTTTCCACCTCTCTCTTTCTACATACAGTATAACTCTCTCTTCCGCCTCTCAACTTCTTCCACGCCGCTATTTCTCATCCATTCATTGTATGCTTTCTTCTTTTGTGCCATAGCCTGTCTCACCTCTTCCTTCCACCACGCTGTTCCTTGCACCCCTCCGTCTTCTGTTCATCCGACACACAACATCACATGTTGCACATATTTCTTCTGTGAATATCCTGCACACACCTTCCACGTCCCCCATCTGCTCCAGTTCATATTTGCCCAATCGTTCCTCTACTTCTCTCTTATATTCTGCCTTTTTCTCATCCTCTTGTAACCTTTCCACTCTCCTTGCAAATACTCCTTCTTCCCGTCCTTCCCTTCTTCTATTTCTCCATCTTATTTGGATCTTGATTCTGGCCACCACCAAGTAGTGGTCAGAAAGTCCACTCCCCCAATCTCTTTAAGCTCTTGCATCCATTACACATCTTCGCATCCTTTCATCCACACACACATAATCAATCATTGCCTTCCTTTCATTCAGTTCACCACCCACCCTTTTCATCACTCACCATGTATACCTGTGGATCATTTTGTGCCTGAAGAGGGTATTGGCTATCACCAACCCCTCCCAGCACAAATGGCCACTAAAGCACTACCAATCCCATCTATCTCAGCAGGCACACCTCACTCACCAACTATTCCATCCACCTTCACATTCCGTACTTTACCATTCGTATCACCGATCAAAAACACTCTCTCATTCCTTCCAAACTTTTCCATGCACATTTCCACATTTGTCCAGAACTCTTCTCTCACTTTGCTTGCACGATCTTGCGTTGGCGTACATACGCACACAGTCGCCTACATTTGTATTCCAACTTTCAATCTTACCCACACAATCCTTGACCCAACTGATCCATATCCTTTTATGTTCTTCTTCCATCTTTTACTCACAACTATACATACTCCTTCTTTTGCCCTCTCATTCTCACCTACTCCTGCACATATACCCCATCCATACTCCCATTCTCTCACACTCTCACCTCTCCATTTAGTTTCAGTTACTCCACATACATCAACTTTCGCACCCTCAAGCACCTGGGCAATCTCTCTCTTCCACAAGCTATGAGAGTGAAATATGGTGAGAAAGAGCAACACAGTAAAACAATGAAAGAGGCGGTAGAGATACAACTAGAAAGTGAGAGAAACTGTGATAGGCATGAAAGACAACGGGAACATATAGTGAGAAAGACAAGAAAGTGAAACAATGAGAGAACAGGAAGATTCACAGTAAAACAGTGAGAGAAACTGTGATAGACATGAGTGGCAGTGGGAACATGGAACACTAGGAGGACTGCCCGCCATAACAACACTTCCCCAATACCACCACCGTCACGTCCACACCATCCTGGAAACGCTACTGGAACACAGCCCGTCCTGTAAAGGCTATTGGAACCTTGGTTATCCTGGAAATGGTAACTCCCTGCTACTATGCTGGGGAAATAGTAGCCTTAATCGTTCTGGGATTCACTTGAGGGTTTTATTATCGTTCTTAGATCTGTTTTTTTTTATGGAATTTTAGTTCTGTTTTAAAGTTATTTGCTGTGAGGCTTAAGGAATGTTTTTGAGACTTTATAGGACAAATAATAACTAAGAGTTATTATTCTAAATTCCGTGATAAGATTTCATTCAGCTGAGGAAAATTCTGCACGACAAAAGTTTAAGTGGATTTATTTGAGATTATAAGACTGTTCATTGTACAGATGATTTTATTGAAGGAAATTATCGTTTCTAGGAATGTATTATAACAGTTGTAGTTGTAACTCAAGGTTAATCTGAATAAGAACTCAGTAGACTGCAGGCTGAAGTTGCTCCCTCCGTGCAGGGGATAGAGAGGGAGCTGAGGGCTTTTGCAAAGCCAGTCAGAGAAGCCTCCCAACTAAGTCAATGCCACCGAGCAGAAGGCGTCCCTCTCCAGCACCCAATGAGTGTACTTGGATAACACCATTCTCTGCCATGAGTCTGTTGAGTGTTGTAGGTAAGGTTCATGATAGAGTGTTAATTATGAGAGTTAGAGAGGGTACAGAGGGAGTGATTGGTGATGAGTAGTGTGGGTTTAGGAAAGGGAGGGGATGCGTGGATCAGGTGTTTGCTGTGAGACAAGTGTGTGAAAAGTATTTAGCGAAAAGGCAAGGATGTGTTTTGGGCATTCGTGGATTTAGAGAAAGCGTATGATAGAATTGATAGGGAGGCTTTGTGGACTGTTTTAAGATTGTATGGACTTGATGGTAGGTTACTAAAAGCGGGTGAAAAGTTTTTATGTAAATAGTAGAGCGTGTGTAAGAGTGGGAAATGCTGTGAGTGATTGGTTTTCCCGTGAGAGTGAGGCTGCGACAGGGATGTGTGATGTCGCCTTAGTTTGTTTTAATATTTACATGGATGGTGTTGTAAGGGGAGGTGAATGCAAGAGTTTTAGGTGGAGGTCTGAGAGTCTGGTGAATGTTGATGGTGGAGATTGGAATCTGAAGCAGCTGCTGTTTGCAGATGATACTGCACTGGTGGCTGATTCAGAGGAGAGATTGAGACAGTTGGAAGAGAGGTGTTTGGAAGGGTGTGTGAAAAGGAGGAGAATTGAAAGTCAGTGAGAATAAGAGTAAAGTGATGAAGTATGCACGAGGTTGAGTAGATGCAGTAGGGGGATGAATATAGTTTTGAATGGTGAGTTGCTTGAGGGAGGTAGATTGTTTTAAATATCTAGGGTCACATGTTGCTGTGGATGGAAGAATAGATGCAGAAGTGAAGTTTAGAATAAATGAAGTAGGAAAGGTGCTGGAGAGGAATGAAAAACGTGTTTAGATATCGTTCACTTAGAATGGTTGTACAGAGAAGGCTGTATGAGGGTGTTGTGGTACCGACTTTGCGTTATATTGGGCTGAAACATGGAATAAGGGTGTAGAATAGAGGAAAAGATTGAATGTAATGTAGATGAGGTGTCTGAGGGCTGTATGTGTGGAGTGACGTGTATGGATCGGGTGCAGAAATGATGAAGTGCACGAAGGAGAACTGGGGTTGTTCGGGAGATGGCTGGTAGAGTTGAGCAGAGGGTGTTGCGATGGTTTGGGCATATGGAGAGCATTTGGATAATAGGCAGGCTGTTGAAAAAGATAACTAGGGGATCTGAGGTGAGAGGTGTAAGGCTGAAAGGAAGACCACGAATAGGATGGATGGACAGTGTGAAGAGAGCGTTGGATGCGAGAGGGATGTCTGTTGAGCAAGGAAGATTGGATGTTTTTTACAGAAATAATTTGAGAGAAATTGTTATTGAATAAGTGATGACGCAGCCCTGAGGGGATATTCTCCCACATTTGGTCTGACCAGCTAGGTCAGGTCAGGTGCGGAGTAAGGTGATGGGTTTGTTATGATGTGGCAGGGTAAACCAGCTCTGCTGTCGGGCCCTGCTGCGGATGTCACTGATTGCATTGCGCAGTTGACCCTTGTGCGGTGTGGTGTGAGGTGAGGATCTGTCCGTTCTCCCCTTTGGGGCTAAGATGCGAAGAATGAATGTGTTTGAATGGATGAGTAAATGGGGAGTGTGTCGTCCTGTCTCGGCTACCTCCCCTTTCCTTGGGGAGAAGCAGCATAGGTATATAGATAGATAGATCTATATATCCTCTAGTACATTACTGGACGTCAAAAATGTTGATATTAAAATGACTGTGTTAGAGAAATAGGCACAAAACATGTCGCAGGGGAGGAAGTGCTATAACCATTGATGCCAACATGAGTATAGTTCCATGGAAAACCTGTGTTGTACTCCCGACAGAAACTGAATAGCGTTCTTCGGGTTCTTAATTCTCTGTCTGTCTGTCTATCTGTCTGTCTGTCTGTCTATATATATATATACTATATATATATATACTATCTATATACCTAGGCTGCTTCCCCCAAGGAAAGGGGAGGTAGCCGAGACAGGACGACACACTCCCCATTTACTCATCCATTCAAAACACATTCATTCACATCTTAGCTTCAAAGGGGAGAACGGACAGATCCTCACCGCACCACACCACGCACAAGGGTCAACTGCGCAATGCAATCAGTGACATCCACAGCAGGGCCCGACAGCAGAACTGGTTTACCCCTGCCACATCATAACAGACCCATCCCCTTACCCGCACCTGACCTGACTATAGCTGATCAGACCAAATGCGGAGAGATATCTCCTCAGGGCTGCGTCATCACTTATTTATTAACAATTTTTCTCCATTTATTTCTGTCACGCACAGCCACTCTTCCTTGCTCAACAGACATCCCTCTCGCATCCAGCGCTCTCTTCACACTGTCCATCCATCCTATTCGTGGTCTTCCTCTCAGCCTTACACCTCTCACATCAGATCTAGTTATCTTTTTCACCAATCGCTTCATTATCCATTCTCTCCATATGCCCAAACCATCGCAACACCCTCTCTGCTCAACTCTACCAGCCATCTCCCGAACAACTCCAGTTCTCCTTCGCACTTCATCATTTCGCACCCGATCCATACGCATCACTCCACACATACTTCTCCAGACACACCTCATCTCCATGACATCTCAAACTTTTCCTCTCTGTTACACCCATATTCCATGTTTCAGCCCCATATAATGCAGTCGGTACCACAACACCCTCATACAGCCTTCTCTTTACATCCATTCTAAGTGAACGTTTGTACATTTAAACACGTTTTTCATTCCTCCCAGCACCTTTCCTACTTCATTTATTCTAAACTTCTACTTCTGCATCTATTCTTCCATCCACAGCAACATGTGACCCTAGATATTTAAAACAATCTACCTCCTCCAAGCAACTCACCATTCAAAACTATATTCATCCCCCTACCCATCTATCAACCTCGTACACTTCATCACTTTACTCTTATTCTCATTTTACTTTCAAATTCCTCCTTTCACACACCCTTCCAAACTCCTCTACCAACTGTCTCAATCTCTCCTCTGAATCAGTCACCAGTGCAGTATCATCTGCCAGAACAGCAGCTGCTTCAGATTCCAATCTCCACCATCAACATTTACTAGACTCAGACCAACCTACAAACTCTTGCATTCACCTCCCTTACAACACCATCCATGTAAATATTAAACTAACCAAGGCGACATCACACATCCCTGTCGCAAAGCCCCACTCTCACGGGAAACCAATCACTCACAGGATTTCCCACTCTTACACATGCTCTACTATTTACATAAAAACTTTTCACCCCTATTAGTAACCTACCATCAAGTCCATACAATCTTAAAACAGTCCACAAAGCCTCCCTATCAATTCTATCATATGCTTTCTCTAAATCCATAAATGCCCAAAACACATCCTTGCCTTTCGCTAAATACTTTTCACACACTTGTCTCACAGCAAACACCTGATCAACGCATCCCCTCCCTCTCCTAAAGCCACACTGCTCATCACCAATCACTCCCTCTGTACCCTCTCTAACTCTCATAAGCTCTTAAATCTCTACCACATACACACTTACCTACAACACTCAACAGACTTATAACCCTAAAGCTAGTACATTCATACTTATTACCCTTGCCTTTATACAACGGGACCACACAAGCACTTGCCCAGCCAATTGGCACCATACCTTTCCCAAAGCACACATTCAACAATCTTACTAGCCAGTCAACAATAGTCACTCCACCACCCTTCAGGCATTCCACAGCACACCCATC
This sequence comes from Coenobita brevimanus, assembly GCF_032717465.1. NCBI lineage: Eukaryota > Metazoa > Arthropoda > Malacostraca > Decapoda > Coenobitidae > Coenobita > Coenobita brevimanus. Next base: position 11,073 of record NW_027644277.1, read on the forward strand.
CATACCTGCAGTTTTCCCTGTTTTCATCTCCTTTACTGCCTTCTCCACTTCCTCCTTCGTGATCAAAGAATCATTCAATCCTCCTAATATATATATATATATATATATATATATATATATATATATATATATATATATATATATATATATATATATATATATATATATTTATATATATATATTTATTAATTTATTTATTCATTTATTTATTTATTCATTTCCTCTTTATGTCACTAACTTTACTTAGGGTATTTTAAATCCAACACATCAGTATCATTCTCCAGTTTCGTTTCGAAGTCAGTCTATCTACCTCTGTCTGTCTATCTGTCTATCAGTCTATCTACATGTACAATGTTCATACTTTTTATCCCTCCACGCCTTGACTACCCCCAAAATCACCACTACGGCAGCTACGTCACTATGAACAGGACGTTGCTGCTGTAACGTGAATAACCTAGACACTGATCGTCCTGGCATTTATATGATATAATTTTGATACCCTGTTTAGACATACACAGGGTGGTTATATACTGTATACCGCTACTCTTCCACCTCGCCCTGTGATTTCTCCAGTTTTGTAGACACACACACACACACACACACACACACACACACACACACACACACACACACACACACAGTCTAGAACACCACCACCAACCAGAACCGACCAGCAGTACATAACATACAGCAAAGTGTGTTTCTAGTGCGGCGCTATTTACGGACCATCCTGTTTTCTGTGTCAGATTTAAGGTTGCTTTTCAGTTTGATTTCTGTGGTGTTTCAGAAATGCTTCAGCGTGGATCTGTAAAAATTCTGAGCATGCTCAATGTTCATGGTACGGTTGATGTATATAAAGAAAATTTCTCTGTCTGTCTGCCTGTCTGTCTGTCTGTCTCTGTCTGTCTGTCTGTCTGTCTCTCTCTCTCTCTCTCTCTCTCTCTCTCTCTCTCTCTCTCTCCGCCCCTTTCTGACCTACCCCTGCCTCTCCCTGACCCACTCTTACCTCCCTTGCCTCTCCCTTACCCACCTCTGCTTCCCCTTGCCTCCCCAAGACCCACCCATACCTCTCCCCTTGACCCACCCTACCTTTTCCACTGTCTCTTCTGACCCACCCCTATCTCTCCCCTACCGTAGCCTGGGCTCACCTCTGCTTCTCCCCTGCCCCACCCTGAACCAACCCTGCTTCATCCTGACCCACTCCCGCCTCTTCCCCTTTCCCTCACTCTAACTCCACTCCCTGCTTCACAGTGACCCATCCCTGCCTCACTCTGACCCATTCGTGCCTTACCATGCCTCACATCTGGCTCTTCCTCCCGGAACCCCTGCGTCTCCATGCCTCACCTTCCTACCTGCCCCTTTCTTTCTTCTTACTTTGTCTCACACCTCGATCACCCTTGTTTGCCCAATCTCGCCTCACCGCTGGTACATCATGCTTCATTCTATCCTGCCTCAACATTCTTCTCGTACTTTCTTTATTCTTCCCTCATCTGTTTTCTCTCTCTCCTCCTGCAACACTCTACTCTGCCTGTCTGCCTCACCCTCTCTCTGTCCTCACCCATCCTTGCAACAGCTTCACCCAGTTTCTCTCCGTCACTTTTGCTTACACCTCATTCATGACCAACTGTGCCTCACCTTCTTCACCTGCCTCATCCATCTCATCCATGCCTAACCCTACCTCACTTCTTTCACCAGCTTCACCTGCCACCGTGTCTAACCCTGCCCCTCCCTGCCTATCTCATCCACGACTAACCTCATTTCCTTCACCAGCCTCACCCATCATCAACGCCTGAAGCTCCACCTCACTCTGCCTCCTCCTTCTCCACCTGCATCACCCATTATTCATGCTCTAACCCTGCCTCATTTTCTTCACCGGCCTCATCTATAATCCATGCCTAATCCTGCCTTATCCTGCCTTATTTCTCCTCCCCTGCCTTGGCCAGTCATCAGTGCCAAACACTGCCCCAACCTGCCTGATCTCCATCACCTGAATCACCCAGCATCCGAGCCTAACCCTGCCTCACCTTCCATAACCTGCATCATCTATCTTCCCTGACCTCTGCCTCACCGTGTCCCACCC
>NW_027644278.1:0-4995 GCF_032717465.1 Coenobita brevimanus
AAGACCTCTCTATGGAACACAAATTAAATTGTGATGACTTAAGATGACATGCACAAGAACAATTACCTTGACCTCCAATTTTCTTTATACGTCGACTTCTAGTAGGCAATGGCTGTGAGAAGTTATTCTCCATCAAAATTGTCTTTAGATAATTTTACCGTGTTCTAGTTGTTGTTATTAGTCTCCACCTATTACATAGGTGGAGCTGATATCATCATTAATCAGTCCTCCGAGTCTTGCGACGATTCCAGAACTGAAGACCGTGAGAAATCAGAAGGGCCCAGGTTATGTGTCCTGGCACGGGCAATTGCTGATGGAAAAAAATACAAATTCTTTATTAGCAGTGGAAGGGCATGGCAAAAAGTGTCATATCAGTATTATGTTGTGAACAAGATAAGTTAGTCGTGACTATTGGAGACTTCAGTGGGATCTGAATTGCCCATGTTATGAGTCCTGGTATGGGCCATTGCTGATAGGAAAAATTTCCAAATCTCCCCAACGGAGTCAAGGTCATTGTACGAAACAATAGTTATTATTATTCCTGCCTCAGAGTCTCGCGACGATTCCAGGAGAACCGGAAACTGCGCAAGGAATCTGAAGGGCCCAGGTTATGCGTCTTGGCATGGGCCATTGCTGAGAGAAAAAAATCCAAATCTCCCCAGTGGGGTCAAGGTCACTGTAAGAAACAGTTGGTGGAGACCAGTGACTGTCCGTAGGACAGTTATAGAGTTCATTAGTAGTAGTAGTAGTAGTATTTTTATTGTTGTTGTTGTTGGTGTTGTCATTGTTGTTGTTGTTGTTGTTGTTATTATTATCATTATTAAACTCTTATGAAAATATAATAACCTTGCTTTACGATGAAATGAAAATATATTAAGAAAATGGAACAAAAACACATCCAAAGTAAGTCATATCCCTGAATACTCGGCTATGAAAATTATCCCTGCCCCAGTTACCCATTCGAAGCTGTTTAATGGAAAGCGATTAGTCGACCAAAACACCCACGAATCATGTCCATGGTGAACATTTAACGGTGCAGTATGGCCAACAAAATGTCGTTGATTATATTTTGGTGTGCTTGGGGGGGAGGGAGGGTAGCGGAGAGGATTATTTTTTTTTTGGGGGAGGGGGAAGAAGGGGAAATACGATATATTTATATTGGGGTGACTGGATTTAGGTATCCATAGGCCTCCCATCTTTCTTCTCCCACCCCCGCCCAACACATTCCTACCCACCCCCCCAAAAAAGAAAGGTAAATAAATGATAATAGTAATAGTAGTAGCTGTAGTGAACAACAATTAACCAGGGACAGACTTTGAAAAAAACACACACACTCTGCTTTTCAGTGTATCAGATGCAGTGATATCTTATGCCTCCCCAGCACTGGACCCCATCCTGTCTAATACTGACTACAACACTGTAGACCATACAGAACAACGCTTTACGTATCTTTACTGGCTGCACCAATACCACTCCAACAACTCACACCCTGAAGCTAAAGTCCTCCCTGTTACAGAGTATGTCTATGTGAATGGCAAACACTTCTATGTGACAGCCTATGCTAACACATAATACACGTCATTATCTGTTAGAATCACACAGCACAACCGGCCTCATAAGCAATCATTACGTAACCATAACCAAACCTTCTTGAACAATATCCTACCTTCAGACATTCCTATATTACAATACAACATGCCGATCAGAACTATACGACAAATCCCCTCCCCCTCCTCGACGTCCACCCACCAGAGATATCCATGATCGAGCTGACTGAGTTCTCTTAGCTAGGCTTAAATCAGGACATCACCCTTCCTTCCTAGGTTATCAGCTTAGATTCGAGTTGGTTGGAATCCCAGATGACACGTGTCCTGCTTGTAGACTAGGTGCACACAACACAACACACATACTGAAGCACTGCACAGCACACGCCACACCATGACGCAGACACAACATCAACGGTGTAGGGAACTTATGGAACAACCTCATTTGAGTGGTTGTTATCTGCAGTCGACAGGTAGACTTGGTCAGGCGGACCGGAATAAAACAACAACAGCAACAATGAAACAAAAAATTGTAACATGTTCATTTTTTAATGGAAGATAAAAACTATTAAAGACTGACAGCCAACAAAAGCCGTCCCTTCAAAAGATAAACTTAAAAAAAAAAAAGAAATCAGTCCAGTATTTTCGAGGTGTATGAACACATTCTATTTAAAATACTGAATTTCATAGGCAAGGGGAGACAGAAAACAAGACAGTTCCAAAGCTTATCATTTGTGTCCACGAAGGAGTGAATTTTACTGTTAACTTTTGCACTGGATTGATATACCTTCCATGTTTCTCACTTCATCGTGGTACCTGCTGGGAGCCAGAGAAAGCTACTTAACTCCTCCAATCTGTTGACTTCTTTCTGTTTTATTCTTGCTACTTCCAGATGATATCATTCAACAAAGAAGGTTCTAAAAGTGAAGGGGTTAAGGGAGCTGTATCTGACCATTCCAGCGAACCCTTTCAGTTCGAGAAGTCTCTCCGGAAGTGAATAAAGTTGTTTAAAGGTAGCAAGAATGAAATGATAAGTAGATCATAGTAGTGAATGGATTAAATTACTCCCCTTCACTCCAGCTATGGCATATGATACTGTACACCAATGCAGATCTGAAGCTTCTACAGCGTGGCCCTGCTCATCACTCCTGTCGCCCTAGTTCTGCGTCACTTTTTGCCTTTCTTAGACCACTGAGAGCGAGTCATTCCATTTACATAAGAATACTTCATTCCAATTTACTCTGTTCCATACACATATTGTTCCCCCTCTAACTTCTATCAAGTGTTTAAGTTTTATCAGCGCCTGTGTCCATCCTGAAATATCTAAGCTACAGTATACTCTCCTCACCTTAACTTGGCTAAATTTGCCAGCTCTCCATTCTTGAATGATGAGCTATAACAAGTGACAGCACTAAAATAACGCTTGTCACGACGAGCTACCGTAGAATGCATGTAGAGATACAGTATTGTTATATTCTGCCATATTGCTACAGAAAATAAATTACACAGAGAAGAAAATCTCTACTATCGCTCTCTAGGTGTGATTCTTGCTTTTGTTTATTTATTTATTTATTTATTTTATTGTTTTTTACTTTTTTAGGAACTCGCCTTCTGAGAGAAGTTGGACCTCATTTCCACCCCCTTCTGCCTCGTTTCACCGTGTTCCTACTTTATCAGTTATCAAAGAAGGAGGTGCAAATTCCATAAATATATGAGAAAAAAAAAAAAAAATAGAACTTCCCTCACCACAATCACTGCGTTGTTAAATGTAAAACTGTTGAAAAATGGTCCTAGAGCCTGCCAGGCCACATGGTCATAAACACAGCCGCTCCTACTGGTCATAAATATCAGTACATGTGCAGAGATTATATTCCAGTCATAAACATCAGTCAAAAACATTACATTCATAAATTAATTTTCTGCCAGTCGTAAATATCAATCATATGCAGTATATCTGTGTTTTCGCCATCTACTTTTCGCCTGTTACGTATGTATTAATTCTTTAGACATCTATTTTTATTATTCTGAAGAGCAAATCAATTATCGCTTCTTTTATTTTACATATTTTAATTCTGAACGTCCTGAATACATAGTGTACTCGGATAATGGCAGACGCACCTACATTTCTCCTTATGGTAAAGACACAGTGGTACCCAGAAGGCTGTCTACCACATCTTCCTACATAAAGTCATGTTGATATTCACTTCTATTAGATTCATGGAAACTGTGTCCTTGTAAAAACAAATAAATAAAATGACGCACAAGATTATATTCACCCCGTTTCTCCAAAGCTGAATAAAATTGCCTGGTGGCGGGGAGAATAAAGTCTGAGAAATACTATGGCATTGATGGGGTTAGTGGAGATTATTATTAACCCCTTCATTACGAGAGCTTTCCTCCCTAATCCAGATTGAAATTTATGGCGATGTCAAAAATCTATATTTTCCGAATGGGTTCAGAAAATATATTAATTAATTAATAAGTACGTAAATGAGAGTTGCGAAGGTCCCCCCCCCCCCCCGGTTCCATGAGAGCATGGTCTTAGTGAATAATGATAATAATAACTAGAATTCCGAAATTGCTGAAACAATAGTTAAAGAACGCCACAGTCCAGATGAAAACACTTTTGTTATCACTGTAGCCCGAATGTTAAGGGACTTTTGGTATGACTCAGACTTTTTTACGGAATTTGACCTGTGACCTTGAGATCAAGGGCAAGGGTATTCATACTATTCAAGCCATGTTCGCTCATGAGAACTACATTTCCACCTAGTTGGGTCAAAATCGGCCAAATATTTTCCGATTTACCACTTTCAGGTAATTAATTTTCCTCAATATCTCACAAAGTATTTGTCGGAACTCAATATCAATAACTAGATGCACCAGTATATGCTGACGATTACATACTAGAACATTTGCAAAGCAATCGATTCAGAAGTATTTGCTGCGCAGGAGAGCAAAAATTAGAAAAAAGATAACAGAGGGCGCTAGTGTGGCGCTAGTGCTAAAGATTTTTTGTGTGTGTCAAAAGAAGCCTAAAACATCACTCCTGAACATTTCAAGTCTATCTCGAATGATCTTGGAATGCCAACTTCTAGATCTCCCCTCCCCCCCAAAAAAAGACATATAATATATACAATATCAATAAGAACTCCACAGAATGTGGATAATGACGCTACTGAGGTACAGATTACAATAAGATGCTTATGATCAGACTGAGAATGATAATGAAATCGAGGATACGAAAATGAAGCAGTTTTAGTCTGCTCTTTCTCTCTCTCTCTCTCACACACACACACACACACACACACACACACACACACATATATATATATATATATATATATATATATATATATATATATATATATATATATATATATATATATATATATATATATATATATATATATATATATATATATATATATATATATATATATATTGTTAC
>NW_027644279.1:0-4995 GCF_032717465.1 Coenobita brevimanus
TCTGTTTGGGCTCTGTTGCCCTTTTGGAATATTAGGATTACGTTAGCAAGCTTCCATTCGTGTGGCACCTTACTGCTCTTAAGTGATAAGTTAAAAAGTTCAGACAAAGGCTTTGATATTTCATTCTGTAGTTCCTTCAATACACGTGGTGATATTTTGCCCGATCCTTGTGCTTTATTCTCTTTTAATTTGTTTATTGCAAGCAGTACGTCGCGATCGCTAACTGTAATGTCAGTGATTATGTTGCCCCCTTCTATAGGAATGAGGGAAACAGTAGGAATCGTATGTATATTTTCTGTTGTAAATACTGATGCGAAGAAAGTATTAAGAATTTTCGCCATGATAGCTTCATCATCAGTGTGCTCTCCGTTATCTGTGATTAATAGACCGATTGATGGAGTTTTTACCTTTCTGCTTCTTATGTAACTGAAAAATTCTTTGGGATTTGATTTACTGATACTTGCAATATGTGTCTCAAGGTTTTTCTTACCGCATATAATAAATTTTTTGGTTTTTCGTCAAAGTGCATCGTATTCATTTTTTATCACTTTGACTCTCTGTGGTATTTCAATACTTAAATGCAAGATTTTTTGCTTCGAGACAACGTTTAATGTCGGAGTTCCACCACTTGGGTTTGGAATTTTTGGCAGGCCTTCTGTTGTGCACTGGCATACATAACCTGACGGCACTGTTGAGAGATTCTGTAAAAAAAAAAAAATCCATGCATCATTGATATCTAAAGTTTTGACAATGGGATGTCAGTCACCTGCACCTGCAATTGCCTTTAATTTCTTAAAATTTGCTCTCTTAAAGTCGGGCACTTTCTCGCAACTTGACACTGTCTTCACTGAATTTTATGTTAACCGTAACTATGCGATGATCACCTGTACTAAATTCTTCTCCTACAATAGCATTACACACTACATTTTCTGATGTGGCTACGACAAGATCTAGGATGTTTGCTCCATGTGTTGGATAATTTACAAATTGATACAAAAAACTTTCCTGCAATTTTGTATATAGGTCTAACCCTGTCTGTGAGGATAGGGCTTCTCCCAATTTTGGAACTGGTAAATTAAAGTCACTAAATATTACAGTGCTTTGCATACAAGTTATTTCAGCAATTTGATTGTAGAATTCATTATCGATGTTGAGTGGCCGACCAGGTGGACGATAAATTAACCCAAGTGATTTTATGACAGGATTCATTTCTAAGCTGAATATAATTAGTGTCAATGTTTCAATACATGGTTTGATAATTTCGAATGGATGAAATCCTGATTTAATATATATCAACACTCCGCCCTCTGCTCGATTCATTCTTTCACTACTGAAAATGTGATAACCTGGTAAATTAAACTCAGCTAGAAAATCTCTCTGCTCAGTATTTAGCCACGATTCTGTTACACCAATCACATCATAGTATTCGGTAAAGACAAGGTCCTCTAAATCAGAAAATTTATTACGTAGACTACGCGCATTTACAAGGATAGCTTTAATGTGTTTTCCTTTTCGATGTTGGGAGCTTCCATTATTTATTGATTTATCGGACCGTATGACATCTACGTTTGCCTCCCGTGGTGCTTGTTTTTTCTCCAGAAAAAACTTACGGCATCACTAAGCAAACGACCGAGACGGGCGTAACCAGCCGCATTCAAGTGTAGTTCGTCGTTCGCAAATAGTAAAACTGGTTTCATGTGTCAATGAACTCAACTTCCTGTAACCAAAGTGACTTGACTCTGTTATTTACACTAAATGCTCTACTGAAGAAGGCATTCCCTGCGTTAATCCTTGGGAGTATGCCTGAAATTAAAATATGGTTAGTTTTCTCCTTGTAGCGTTGAATCATCTTTCTGGACTTCTCCATCAGCTCCTCTGATCGGGTTCGCATGACATCGTTGGTACCTGTATGAATGATAACAAGGCTGTCATTTTTCGAATTCTCAAAAACTTCATCCACAGCCTCTGTTACATCATCTACTCCTGCACCTGGAATACAAAAACGCTTTCGTTTAGAGGGTGCCCGGCCGCAAAATTCCGCCAACTGACCACGGATGTTGGAGTCCCCCACAACACGTGCCTCGGGGGGCTCTTCCTCTACTGCGAGAATCTGAAATTTGTTATATGTGATTACTGGAATGATGCTCCTTTTTCTCACAAACCTGGCACCATTCCTCACTGGCTGCAACTCATTTTGTATGGTGGGGGAAAAAGTAACTACAGCGGGAGGAGGATGGTCAGCCTGGACAGCGGTTGGCCGAGCAGTGGGGCTATCCTCCACAGTATGTCCAACGTTGCTGGCAATGAACTCTCCAGCACATCAACTTTATGGGTGAGGCTTTTTATTTTATGTGTGGATTCGGTCGGCTCATCTTCCTGGCTCTGACATAGTTTGCACAACCTGCAAACAAAGGAACGGTCCGTATAAAAGGATCCAGTGAAATTACCGGAGCAGGCTATGTTATTAATATTCCGCGGCATTCTGAAATTCAAAGTTACTGCGAAGACTTATAAGAGAAACAGAATCAGATATTGCTGATTAGCACGTGGAAGAGATACTAGAACAATATTCAGTTACTTTACAAAATCTGCTAGTAAAACAATTACATTTTATGTAATTGTTATAGGTGAAGGTAATGGTGGGTGGTTCTTTGAGTGATCCATTTCGTTAGGTCAGGAGTGATTCAAGGGGTTCTTTCGCCATTGCTGTTTGTTTTGGTTATGGATTATGTTATGAAAAAGGTTGTAAGGAGAACAGGTGCAGGAATTAACTGGAAAGAAAATAAGAAGCAGATGGATTTGGACTATGCTGATGATATTGTACTGATTTGCGGAAGTATTTACGAGATGCAGAGGGTGCTTGATTGTCCGACGGACGAAGGAGAAAAATTGGGATTGGTAATGAATTGTGGAAAGACCGAAATTATTAATATGAACGTGATGAACGAAATCGATTGTGTAATTGGGAATAATGTGGTGAAGAATGTAGAAAACTTTAAATATCTGGGAACGATTGTATCATCTAATGGATCATTAAACAATGAAATTGAGGACAGGATTAGACAGGCTTGGCGAGCAGTTGGAATGTTGAAATCTGTTTGGAATAATAATATGCTTTCGGTACATACTAAAGTGAAAATTTACAAGTCCATGGTTAGACCAATTTTAATTTATGGGCATGAGTCATGGTACAGTACAATTGCAACAGATCAGAAATTATTAGGATTTGAGAATAAAATACTGAGAAGGATTCTTGGGGTAAAGTGGCAAGACAGAGTTACAAATGCAAGAGTAAGGGATATTACGAGAGTGGAACCAGTTAAGGAATATGTGAGACTGTCTCGCTGGAAGTGGCTGGGGCGCATATACAGAAAAGAAGGCAGTTTAATACAGGATGTGCCAGAGTGGACTGCCAGAGGAAGAAGAGGTAGAGGTAGGCCGAGGGAAACCTGGTTGAGGACAATGAAAAAAGAAGCAGGAGAGGAGTGTTGGTGGGACCTGAAGGAGATGGCAAGAGACAAATATTTTTGGAGAGAGTTCATTGAGGCCCTATGCATCCCGTGGGGTGCCACAGGAAATGATTGAAGGTCTCGCTGGTGGGGGTCTTGCTATTTAAAACTGTACAGGAATGACTACCTTACTGGTTAGCAATGTACCTGCAGAGTATTTATCAGTAATCTATTCCAAAGAAAGGAAAGCTAACCGTTACCTGGAATGGAGAAATAAAATTATACTACAATCTGAAATATAACAGTCGTCACAACACGGTTACCTGTAAAGAAATGGGAGAGATATTTCTCTGTAAAAATTAGTGCAAGTAGAAAGAAAAAAATATTGGGCAATAACAGCAAGACTTGCCTTGTGTCGAAAATGTAAACAAACGCTGTCGTGATCCCTTGTTTTACTAATTTATCGTTTACATTGATAAAATAATGGATAACTGGTAAAGATTCCTATCTTAATCCATTTAAATTAGTTCAGAGACCAGAAAATAAATATACAATGGGCAAATCCTTATTGTTTTCCGAGGGTAACTCGTCCGGCCCTCTGGCGGGAGACGGCTGAACTAACTGCGTATCAGGGACAAAGAGATGACGCCAAGGTAAATTTTTTCATACCTTAGAGCGGTGCAGATCACCGTCCAATGCTCTCTACAGTCAATCACAGAGGTTCACAGAAATAAACTGTCTCTTATTTAATACCGTTTATCAAACAAAGCTAATCAAACACTCATTCACCAACAGCACTCAAAGACGTTGAACAAACCGTATTTACACCACAAACTACACTTGCGACCAGACAGTCAGCCAGATCACTCACCCAAACTCAGGACAGTCACACTATTGTAATCACACACGCCAAACACTGGAACAGGGCACTTAGCTGCGGGTATTCTCAGAGCGAACCAGGGGGAAGTCTTGCCACTTCGGCGGGCAGGATTTTTCCATTAAGGAAAAAAAAAAAAGACGTAAAGCTATTCATCCTGAAAATTATCACCTAGAAAAGTGCGGGGGACTAAAGATACTCTGTCCCCCAGGCTCCAGAAAGTGGGGGCAAGATCGTTCCCCTGTCCCCCACCCAAACGACGCCCCTAGCACACATATTTATATCTGCTTACCTTGTAAAATGTAGTCTGAGGTGATCAAAATGGCTTCATGCAGTCTTAAAAAATTCTGCTTGTTTCAGTCGTTTGTAACAATAATTGTGCAGTGTTTGTTGGTAACTGGTTACAGGGTCAGAGGATATGGCTGCAGGGTAAGAGGATGTGGATGAGGGGATAGGAAGGCCATTTTTACACCTCATCAGGATTCAAGTGCAAAACATCATTACAGCTCTAATATTAACCACAATCTGTGATAGGGGAAATTGTGTCTGGTCATTTTTCTCAAGGGTTTTATAATGCATAGTCTAGTTTTCAGTTTCAAAGGAAATTATTGCTCCCAAATAAATATTTATGGAAATAGATAATTTTGTTTAATATACAAGTGGTGAAAT
>NW_027644280.1:0-17613 GCF_032717465.1 Coenobita brevimanus
CCTTCACCCCATCGCTCCACCTCATCCTCGGTCTTCTCCTCCCCTCCCATCTCACACTTACACTCTCCTAGTCAGTCTCTCATCCTCCATTCTCTCCATCCCGTCTCTCCATATCATCTTCAGTCTTCCCCTCTCCCTGTCCCCCTCACCTGCATTCACAGCTTTTCTCTTGTACCCAGATTTTCAGGCTTATTCTCACGTAGTTCAGATAGCAAAATAAGGTAACACAATGTTTAACATCAATGCACAGCAATTCTTCGTGACTAGCACCACATAAGGTTTCCGACCTTAACTTCTCCCAAATATTGCTGCTATACATCAGTAAAATCTGGACGAGGTAATGTGAAAGTTATGTTGTATGGTGCTAGTCACAAGAAAAGTGCTGAGAAAATAATGCAGAGTCACAGCATTATCTTATCTTGCCTCTGAAGCTATGTGAACTAGACCGATAAAGGACAAAAAATTGGACCAAGGTAAGGTTTAAAGATTTTAATTATGGTGCTAGTCACGAAGAAAGTGCTGTGGAAATATTAAAGGTCCACAGTATTCTCTTCTTCCACTAAGAGACGTGAAATAAGCTGAAAAAGGCCGAAAATCTTAGGCAAGTTAAAACAAAAGAGATTATATACTAGTTTTCCTATGTGTCGTGCCCTACACTCCTACATAAACCCTTGGTATACTTAGCACTCCAGTCTCCGCTGGAGCACGATGAACGGCTGCCGCTAATTTGTAGTTGGTTGCGTTTAACAGTAGCGGCGGAGAGTGTGGAGACAAGCCCAAGAGGGGGCCCACAACCTCACAGGTTAGGACAACAAGATAGTAAGAATCCCTTTCTCGCCCCAGACTCCCTCCAGGACTACCAAAAATAACTTCCACACACTATAGTTGTAAAACAGAGAGACGGTTTTTGTTTTAATCTTAACAATTTTTGTACAAGAATATTTACATTACTTTAACAAACTGATTATAGAACTTTGTTACGTTAATACCAATTTGGCAAACTACTTGGCACAAGGAAATCTCATCCACATATTTACGACTTGAGAGCAACTCAGTTACTTAACTTCATAATTTTGTACCACTTAGGTGCAACTTAGCCACATGACTAGGTAATTCATTCGTTGAGTATTTAATGTTCACTTAAACACTACAGAGTCTTACTCTAAAGGTAATTCTAGTACTAGACATGTACTATCACGACCAGGGACATACGGGTCAAAATAATATTGATGTTTTTCTCAGTAATGACTACCGGTACCTTACATTGCACTAACGGCACTTATTCACCTTGCGTTACACTCACAAAACTGTTCTTCAAAGACTTCAACTCACCAGAAGCGCGATGCCCATGGTTGAAACAGTATTTTTCCCCGTCTGTCCAAGCAGGACACAAGGTAATTTCTGTTTGACTGCCAAACTCTTTCTAACTGCATCGCCCTTATGAGCATGCTTACATACACCTTCATACGGATCACTGAGTCATCGATGCATCCCTAGATTACTTCAGTTCCTTTTCCTGAGTCTTTACTCTCGCTCGTTGGCACAATGACCAGTGCTTTAATCTTTGCATCCCCGCAGATGACAGTTTGTTGTTGTTGTGTTGTGAATATTTTCCCCACAGCTCTGGTGGGGAACGGGCAAACAAATGAGCCCGTCAGGGAAAACAGCACGCGAAGCCCTCAAAAGAGAGCATAGCAGGGCCGACGATGGCAGGCAGGGAAAGGCAACAAAGGCGGGGAAGGGCCGTGAGGAGGAGGGCGGGCAAACACAGATGATGGTTGTGGAAGACAGGGCGGGACATGCAGAGGTGGACAGAGGCGCGGCGCCAGGTGGAGGGCGCCGATGAAGAACTGCCGGAAGAAAACGCCACACCGCTGTCCTCAAACCCCCTTGCCCTTGGTGGAAAAGGGCCGTGGAAAAGGGCCGTGAACACTCGACCAGCCCTGCAGCAAATGGAGACCGAGGAGGGAGGCGGACACGGTCCCAGGGAGGGCAGGTCCTGGTCCAGGTGGGCGCAGGGAGAAAAGGAGTCTCGACCTCTCCTGGCGGGCAGGTCCTAGGCCGTCGCCCTCTGGGTGGAAAGAACAGGCCAACCCTCCTCGGTGGTGTTTGGGGCTGGTCCCGCCGTGGACTGAAATGGAGGTGTCGACGCGACAGGAGCTAAACTGCGAGTGCAGATGAGAGTTGTTCAAACCAACTCCCCCAGTACATTTACCTTTGCCCTCTGGTCCGATTTTATTGTATTCCCGCTCCTCAAGGACTGTATATAATCTCTACAGTGGGTGTTTCCTGCCCGTTACTTAACCATCCTACTTCTTTCACCATTCCCTCATTCGCTTCACCTATTCTAACATTTCATCTCCTTCCTCTGCAAGTCTCTTCAGCCCTCCCTGTTTTCTAGCTCTCTCTGCCTGGCCCCACGCCTGCTGTGCATGCGCCATAATCTCAGCGCGATGCTTACATCGGAGTGTTTATGCACTGCCTTCATGAACTTATGACGTTGCCTGTCCATGGTCCTATCGCTCCCTGTTCCACTTCCGTCTTCTTCTTTACTTCTGTTTTCTCCATCTTCCTCCTCTCCTCCTCTACACCCATTCGGCCCTGGCCTCTGTCTGAAAGGGTCACATGGATTGGAGGTGGAGATGACGTCAGGAGCAATGGTATTCAGGTCAGCGGCAAGTACTTGATTGTTGCCGGGCCGACATCTAACCATGTCCAAAATTACCATCTCTCCATCTTGAATGCTGAGTTGCAAGAATGTGTCAACAATGGCATATGATGGCAGTCTCGAAGAAGTGCAATGGAAAGGATGCCAAGACCTGGTACTGTCTTTCTTCGTGACTGAGCTGCGTGAAATAAACCACAAAAGGATGAAAATCTTGGATAAGTTAAGGTCAAATAAAAATAGTGAATTAGAAATTTATTGGAACATCCCAGCTGATAACAGTCATGAAGAAATAGTTTGAACAGGATGCCTAAACGTTGCATGGTCATTTTCTGCAACCAGCCTATGTGAAATACAACAGCAAAAATATGAAAATGTGGGCTAAGTTACGGTGAAGGAGCTATAGAAATCTATAAAAACACTCCAGCTGCAACCGTAGTGCATATAGTTGGCATTTCCACCTAGTAAAGATATGTAACCCCTTACCAACTTGACTTTTGGTCAGGTATAGTCAGATGCGAGTGTTGCGTTTTAGTTATGGGAATATTTTACTAGGGGCTACACCAAGGCAAATGGTAAGGATAGATAAACACAACTGTGCTGGGAAGAAACAGACAGGTGAGCGATTATTGACTTGGAACAGTACATAGTTACTGTATGATTTCAAAATAGTCCCAGGTCATTACATTACAGCATGTGTGGATCAATTACATGGATAAAATAGTTACAGACCACAAATATGAGTAATGAATGTAGTGAGAAGCAGGAGTGCTGGGCTGATGTGTTTATGTGTATTGTATATGTAAAATTGTACCAAGTGGCCAGATTTTACCAGGAGAGACAGAGAGCAAGGAGGTAGTAGCTGAGGTGAAGTTGAGAGCAGAAAGAAGGGTGGAGCTAGGTCGCCCGCTTAGTTTTAAGCCCCCTAATGAGTGGGTGGAGCACTGGTAAGCCTAGGTCGCCTAAATATTCAAACTTGATTGGTTAAGGCACCACTACAGGTGAGGAGGGAACGGAAAATGAATTCTATTGGTAGCGGCACCAATAACAATGCTGATTCCGAGAACGAGGTGTGGAAAAAGCCATGAGGGAAGGAAACCACGTGTGTATGGTGAAATGAGGGAAAAACCACTAGGGAAGGAAACCACGCGTGTAGATGAAATGCGAGGTACCATACTTTGTGGTGTAATATACGCCACACGAGGATAAATTTGATTAGTAATCAAGGAATCTTATTTTCACCTCACTACTAACGCACAGAATTTTACGCACCATGACTTAACATTCAAATTTTGAGAATGTCCCTGTTCTGTCAGATGAAAACCGACTACAATGCTTTAGATAAACACACAACTCTTTATTATTGAACACAGTGACAAATATTAACGTTGTGAAAGCAGTCCACTTCCCCAGATAAAATATACATAAACGTCCCTCATCTGTTTATGTGTCCGACTTCGGGTGTAGGCTTACCAGCTCGTTCACTGAGGCCGAGCAGTTCTACCTACTTTTCCTCCTATCCCTCCAGAAAAGTGTGGCGGACTGCAGAAGAAGGGCAGCTTCAGCCTGCAATCCACTGGGTTTACGTCCAGATAAGCACGGGGTTGTAACTACTACTACTACTACTACTACTTCTAATATTACTACTACTACTACCACTGCGTACACACACACACACACACACACACACACACACACACACACACACGCAAGCAATAACATATATACACACACACACTCGCAAGCATTAACATATACTGTGTCAGTTCATAACATACTATGCAGTGGTTCAGATTAACACGCAGTCAGTAAGCATTAGCACTGGGGTTTCCAAATGGAGAGATGGGGGTGTGATTTGTCACCTGAGGGGAAATTTGGACATCCCAGGAGGTAATAAACAGATAAAGGCAAAATTATCAAAGTAGCCTTTCTGATGTGTTGTTGGGAATAGTTTTCATGTATGTTTGACCAAGTGCTTTTTGGTTTTCATTTTTTACTTAAGATAAGGTCAGGATTTTGGTCCTTCAAATAATATCACGCCACACAGAAATACACAATCTCCAAAATATCCCCGTAGCTTCGTAAAAAATCTACAAAATATCTCAAACATTTGTAAAAGTCTCCAAAATATCCCCAAACTTTCGAAACATCTCCACAACACCGTTAGATTTCTTACCGTTGCAACATATAAATTACTGAAAAGCAGAGGCAAATGCACTCCAGAATTCAGAGTTACTTAAAATAACTCCAAACTGGTGGGGAGGGAAGTATTCACTCTTTTGGTAGTCCAGGGAGGGAATCATCAGATTTTCTAGTAAAGTAGAGAATGACCGGGAAAAGCTTGGGCACCTCTGCTGTGGCATATAGTGTACTCTGCCAATGATCAGTCGTGCTATACTAGTCAGCTGCAGCCGTACTTGATAAGTTTAGTGTAAAAGATCATATGAAGTTGGTTGCAGCAATCGCCTAACCATTACAGTGTCATAGTATACGGCTCAGTCTGCTGGTGTGTGCATGGGTGTGGAAGTTGGAGTAACAAATGACTAACGATGCAGTAAAGACACATACAGATGGAGGAAGTCCGACAGTGTGAAATTGGAACGTTATGTATGGACCACCCTGGGTATATCTACCTAGAAAAGGAAGGTCATAGAGTTCCAGTTGATGACAAGGATATGAAGCGAAGAATAGGATGGGATGGAACACGTGAACAGCAAAGAGGTCAGAGTGAAGAATGATGGGAAAGGCTCTAGTATTTCAGAGAGAAAGACACACACACACACACACACACACACACACACACACACACACTGTCCCTTCTCCCAATTACCAAATTATTTTCATTGCGGTAAAGAACTGCCTCATTGCAAAACACAATTTTTTTCCATTTTATATCTTAAGAACTTGGCTGTATTTTATTTTTTTTTTACTTTTAAAATTTTCAGTCTACTTTTTTACTTCTTCAAGGTACGATTTTCTCAATTGTCCAGTAAGATATGAACATACATTCATACATTATACGTATAAAATAAAGGAGAGTGTTCGTATGTTTGTTAACTATAAACTCGGCTCCCTTAGGGTCTACCCCCACATATGATACATATTCTGAATCAACATGATCCAGGGAGTGTTTTGGTATATTATTTATTAAGATTAATTGTAAGTTGAAAAAGTTAAACTAAGTATATTGGCCGAAGGCCCAATCAGTCCTCAGCAGGAGCTAACCGAAAAAGTACGCCTAGAGAGCGGACCTTTTCAGCTAGTATATATATATATATATATATATATATATATATATATATATATATATATATATATATATATATATATATATTCAGTTTATTCAGAGGAGATTCAGTCACGGGAGATTGACACTGTAAATACTGTCACCGTTTATCCTTACATACTCCAGGTATATGAGCCTGTGTGTGTGTGTGTGTGTGTGTGTGTGTGTGTGTTTTCAGTTGCTTCTTTCATCCATTCATGCATTATATAATCCTTGTTTGCCCCATGAGGAGCGTAGGGGCCCGGGGCTAGGCTACTCAGGCTCGACATCTAAGGCGAAGGTGACCAGCCTCACTCGCCCTTGAGTGGCACTTATGTGAAAACAAACCCCAACCAACCCTCGGATGTTATCCTTTGTGCGCCCAGTCTGTTTACAGCGCCTTAACCCAGCAGGTCACAAGGTGTCATCTGGTTATATGGTTGCCACCCAGCGTAGTAAATGATTTCCCGTCTTCTGGCAAACCATTGGGCACGAGTTTAGTGTAGTCGTCACCTGAACGGCAATTCAACATCGAGTGAGTGGATGGTGGACGTCTCCCTTTACCTCCCAATTTTCTTATGCTTAAAATAAATTCGTTTTTTTTTAATGTCTGTTGACAGGTTCCATCGGTGAAATGAGTCGACTTTTAGCCTTTTCATGAATTCGTTCCTATGAATATTTGTCGATATTTTTTTCCTTCGCTCTCTTTGATCGAATGTTTTTAAAAGTACAGTTTGGGTATTTTTTCGCATCATTTTTCAGAATGCTAATGAATGTTTTACCTCCTGAGAGTTTGTCTGTTTTTTTCTTGAATTTCGTTCGACCTGATCTTTTAATTTTTGGAGATGTGTGTTTACTTCATCAGTCTGATTCTCTCTCTCTCTCTCTCTCTCTCTCTCTCTCTCTCTCAAACTTCCACTGACAAGTCTGTGTTTTCTCTTATTTTCATATTTTTGGGCCTACGTTCATTATCTTTTTTTCCTCCCTTTCCCCCTTTCTAAATTTTTAGTCTCAGCCATTTTTCTTTCACTTTTCCTATTTCCTGTTCACTATTCTCCTTCTATTTTACTTTATTGCTGAGAGTGTAGGAAAGGGTAGTGTACACCGAGTGAATCAGTGTGTGTATGCTTTACTATGTTAATCAGTTTATACACGTAGGTTTGTGCATGTATCTATAAGTGCATCTATGTCTGTCCCTTAATTATACCTCCACCCACCTATGGTGGAGGCATTCAGTGACTGGTCTGTCCGTGTGTGAGTGCGAGGGTGAGTGTGTGCGTGGGTCCGTGAGTCCGTAACTCTTTTCTGGGGACGATACTTCCTGAACTCATCGACGGATTTCCACCAAACTTTTGTCAGTGATGCAGTATGAGCAGATGCTGAATTGATTAAGTCACCTACGTCCAATGGGTGGAAGGTCAAAGTCATATGGGATCGACAGTTCATCTTTAGTCTCATTTCAACCCACCTAAACCGTCATGGAGGCTGTATGGCGAGTCCGTGTGCAAGGCTTGGTGGTGGCACACGCTTGGGGGTGACAGCTCTGGGCCGAGTTCTCGGTGTTTCAGTTTTTAAGCTTTGCCACATATGCGGCGAAGCTTATTGTTTTGGTAAGTATGATTATCATTATTATTTGCACTTTCTTTCTTAGATATTGATGATATTATACAGGAAGGTACCCTAGGATAACACAAGTACTTGTGCCAAGTATATATGACCCTTTGAAGGTCATATACAGTAAAACCTCTTGGATAGCGATAATATTAGTCTGGCACAATCGTCGCTATCCATGAAACCGCTATCTTTGGGGCAAACTTCTTGCCTAAATATATCAAAATAGTCTGGAGCTTTTTACAATTCACCCCATTTTTCCCTTTTCAGCCATATATAACATGTATAATGTTTGCAAAATGAAGACTAGTACATGTTAGACATGAAAGAAGGATACATAAACTTAGTTTTTATTGGTTTGGAGAGTTCTTTATTGAATATGACACACTAGAAGTTGACATGGGGTCTACTGGGGGCTGGGGCAGGGGCGAACTTGCTCTCGCTCTCCCTCACATTCACTTTCAATGCCTGCCCCCCATTGATGTGCCTCTTGATCTATCCTCATCGCCTCTCTCTCCTCCTCGTCATCAAGCCCCTCAAAGACAATTTCCTCATCAGTAACAACAGGTGGAGTATCTGGATCATCTGTGTCATTCACTACAGCTTGTCTCGCTGCCTCACGCCCTGCATTCTCCTTTCTCATGAAACTGGTAATAAGTGACTGCTGCCTCGCCTGGAAATTTAGGGAACAATCGCCGACCGACGTAAGAGCGGGAGAAAAAACCAACACGTGCTGACTAGGGGGAGGGGGGTGGACGTGTGACTTCAGGCTAAATGCCGATCGCCATGCGCACGTCGTCAGGGTTGCCAGGGTACCGGCCTTGGCAACTCTGCCGGCCAGGTGGTCGTTATCCACGCGGTCGATCTCGCTTCCGTCGTGCATGTTTTTTTTTATATCATGTCGCTACCCCTGAAACCGCTATCCAAAAAAACGCTACCCGAGGGTACTACAGTACTGCTTTATGGTGCAAAAATTGCATATTTGAAATTGAAATATCTCAGAAACTAAAGTTCCCTCACACAGTAGGGCATAAGGCCACGAACTGTCGACGAACAAACTGATGTCCAAGATTCGGTGCCGTTGTCGCCGAAAAGGAATCCCGAAAAACGGTTATCAGTGAAAGAATGGCGAAGAAGAATTGAGGGAAAAGATCAGGGCAAAATATGGGAAAGACTGGGAAAATATCGGGGGATGGTCGGAGAACGGTCAGATATATTGAACCGATAAATGATAACAGTTAAGTTTATCGGTGACACGGCGGTGCAGTTTCGGGGAGGTATCCGCGATTGGCCGATGAAAGAACGGCGAATGATCGGCAGATTATCGGCGGTGAAAGCGAATTTTGAGCACAACTATATATAAATCCATACAAACAGGACATCCCCATTCTACGTGTGGCAGGTGACTGGACAACACTAGCAGCATGGCCCTCCTCAAACGGCGGCAAATGTTGTGGTGTCAGATGGAGCTGGACATCATCTGCGCCCAAGGCCTTGCTATATTGTTGCCAGAACTACAACGGAAGAAGCGGGAGAAGAAGAAGAAAGTGAGGAAAAGGAGGGGTTTTTGGGTTCGACCGTGGCTCGCATATTTTTGGGTTCGATCGTGGCTCGCAAGGAGGAAGTTGTATGGCCACTGGGAGCATCTCATCCAGGAGTTCATCAGAGAAGATAAGTCATCATTCCGAAACTTCCTGCAAATGGATAAGGAGCTCTTCATGGAGATACTGAGCAGAGAATCAAGAAACGACGCATCTTCTGGAGGGAGCCCCTGGAGCCTGGACTTCGGCTAGCACTGACTCTCCGGTATCTAGGCACGGGAGACTCGTGCCAGAGTTCCCAATACTGATTCAGGGTTGCAGCCAACACCATCTGTGGGATTGTGGGAGACCTGCGAGGCAGTCATTGAGTCATCGAGGAGTACATGGAAGAGGTCATTGTGTGCCCAACGACCCCAGAGTGATGCGGGTGTATTCCTCAACAGACTGCTGAGAAGAGCCCTTGACAATGACCAGGTAGGACCGCCACAACGGGAGCCACTGCCAGGAGGAGACTTGCCCGTCCCATACCTCACAGTCAGAGACGATGCATTCCCTCTCAAGGAGGTCCTGCAGAAGCCGTTCCTCCTTCGAGGCCTGTCACGGGAAGACTCCTTCTCATTCCCTTCTTTCCCCT
Organism: Coenobita brevimanus; assembly: GCF_032717465.1. Taxonomy (NCBI): domain Eukaryota; kingdom Metazoa; phylum Arthropoda; class Malacostraca; order Decapoda; family Coenobitidae; genus Coenobita; species Coenobita brevimanus. The sequence continues at coordinate 9,717 of NW_027644280.1, forward strand.
GGCTAGTCTATTGGGATGGGCCGTGAACATATCTTCACTGGTCACAGTCAGTCATCAAAGTCACAGCAAGTTAAATAATAAAAGCACCAGAGAATCACAGCAAGCAAAATAACAAAACAGCAAATCAAATGAGCACACTTCCACACACACGCGTGGTGACAGCCGGACAATGAACTGAGCTGCCCTGGCCGCTGAGGCCTTTACACCTCCAAAATAACCCCGCCCCTATGCTCGTACGTCACAGGAACCAAAGTGGAAGGGGTGGCGTCAAATGACAGGTGTGTTCCAGAACATTCTGTCTTGACTCCCAAGTTATTCCCAAAGAACTCGCTGATAGTCAGCGAATACATCTTGGACTATTCTTGTGAATGTCTTACGAACTTCGGCGAGTAAAATAAGTTACCAAAAGTCTGGTCGGACCCCGACATGACGCCAAATTACACGCCGATTATTCCCCGACTCTTTGGAGTTGCCGCCGAGTGTTCGCCTAGTATTTGCCGACTATTCGTACCCGACATGTGGGCGGAATTTCGTCTTTCTTTCGCCACACACAAAAGCTGTAAAGCTGTAACTTTACAGAAATATAGCTGTGATCCCTCATATTATCTGAAAGGCATATGGTTACAGTTAGGCATACAGTTAGCCAGATATTGAGACAATGTAAACTGTACCCATGAGTTCTTCCACACCTTTGCTCCAGATCTTGTTGATATTACACAAGAAGCTACCTTAGGTTAATCTAAGTACATGTTCCAAACATGAATGGCCTTGAACAATTTTAAAAGGTCACTGACTTGTTTATGATGCCAACATTTCATACCTTATATGCCATAAATAGTTAGGCGAAGCTTCCTTCTTATGGTTACACAATAAGTAAAAAGGTAAGTAGTTTTCTATTTACATCTATCTTTTCATCTCTCTGTCTATCTATATCTCGATCTATATATCGATCTACCAGTCTGTACTTACCATCTGTGCATATATATATATATATATATATATATATATATATATATATATATATATTCTCTCTCTCTCCCTCTCTCTCCACACACACACACACACACACACACACACACACACACACACACATTTTCACCTACAGATATTTACTAGTTCCTTTTTCTGATTACATCTTTTTATTTCTGTTTAACTTATCCTATGTGTTCCAGTTTTTTTGTTTTCTCTTATTTAATTTTTTCCTTGCAAGTTTAGCCTTTTTTTAATAGCATTAAAAATTTCACAATGCCTTTTCATTTTAATAATTTTTCTGTGATTATATTACCTCCGTTACTTAATTTTTAAGATAATTTGAAATTTTTATTGTCTCATTTCTTTACCGTTTTCTATGATTTAGTCTTGTATCACCTTTTTTTTTTTTTACTGTCTTTTCATTCCGTTTCTTTTATTGCATTTAACATGTAGTTAATCAGGCTAAGGCAGGCCATCTTTCTCCCCTCCCCTCTCTCTCTCTCTCGATTTCTTTTATTTCCACCCTTCCTCCAACCCTCTGTGTTTTCCCCAATATTTATCTTTCCTCATATTTCCCTCACACTCCTTTATGTTTCTTTCCTTTTTCTCTCTCTTTTCCTCTTTTCTATTTCTCTTTTTTCTTCATCTTATTTTCTTTTCTTTATTTACCATTATATTAAACATTCTGCTGCTTTTGTTATTATGTAATTCTATATTTTTCCATTCTGACACTTGCACGATTTCTCTCTCTCTCTCTCTCTCTCTCTCTCTCTCTCTCTCTCTCAGCACCCATTTATCCCCCTAACCTTATTTTTCATTTCCTTCTCGTCATCCCAATTCTCTTCTTTTTCTTTCTCAGTCATACCCATTGCTCCTGCTAGTTTTCCCATTTGCACCTTATTCATTTAGTTTACTATTTATCTTTCTGTCTATCTATCTCTTTCTCTCACTGTCTATCGATCATTGTATCTCTCAATATTCTTTTATCAACAGTGCTGTATATTTTTCACTTGCTCTTGCTTTCTGTTGATATCTGTCTTCCATCCTGGGTATGTTTGTCTATTTGTGTCTATTTGTCAGTGTGTCTGTCTGTCTGTCTGTCTGTCTGACCCCACTATCATTCCCACTAACCCCTATGCACTTTCCCTTTCCATACAGTTAACCTTCATTCATGTCTCGTTCTTCATCTTTTACTCCATATCCTTTACTTTCACTTTCATCTTCCTCTTACTTAATAGCATTCCTCTTCTTACTCTTAAAAGTTTCTGCTTTCTCTTGATTTATTGTCGTTTTTCCCTCCCACTTCTGTCTTCATTCTTTTTTTCTTTCTTTCCTTTCTTCCCTACTTATGCACTTCTTCCTCCTCCTCCTCCTTCTTCTCCTCCTTTGGTATTTTCCTCTCTAATATGTTCAGTTGCTTTTTTTTTTTTTTTTTGTACCTGAGATTTATATATTGCAGCTTTTTCTCTTATTTTCTTTTCCATTTTTATATTCTGTATATCTTTTCTTGTTTCTCCACATTTCCCAGTCCACAGCTAGCTGGGTGTGGGTAAAAGCGCGGCTTTTCAACAGGGAAGAGGAGGAGGGGAAGGAGAATGTATTTAAAGCATTATGGAAAATGGTTTCGGGCTAACGATATTAAAGTTAAGGAAATCGTTGTAGGGCTAACATTGGTTTTTTATTCCGGTTGCTGTTAGTGCCAAGCTTTGGAATGGGGTGGATATTTTTCTTATTCTTGTTATTTTTCCTTTTCACTCTTAGGCGACTGTACGCTTTTCCTTGGCGAGTAAAATCATCATCCACATTCTAGAATATAATTACGAGAGAGCGAGTGAACCAAGCGAGCAATGTTGGCTCTCAGTAAAGTTTGGAAATGAGCGACCCGACCCGAATGTCACGCTAAGCAGAAGCTAATAACTTTACTCCTATGTGAAGTAGAGCTGAAATTCTTTCTGCACATGATACAAACATTTAATAACTTTTATCAACTAAAAACTCATCAATAAATGTGTAGGAACCCCTTTGCATCTCGAATTTTCCGAGTGTGTGTGTGCGTGTGTGTGTATGTGTGTTCGCTTCCGTGTCTGTGTGGGTGTATATGAGAAAATGTCTTTCCTTCCAGTAATTTTCATTGTTCCGTTACCATCATGAAGAAACAAAATGATTAGAGGTAAAATGTGAAAACATGGCTCACGCTCGCTCATCACGCGCTCACAAAGCTCGCTTTACTGGTATATACTGGGGAGGCGGTAGCTCAGTTGGTAATGAGGTGGCCTACAGTCCTAACGGACCCGGGCTCAAATCCCGCTGGGGGCAGGGAACAGTTTAAGGATTTTAATTCAGTAAAAGCAGACTTTACTCATTTACCAGAAGACCCGCCGACATGTAAAAATACCCCCGCTAATACCAATACATCAGTCCTGTATGAGACAGCCCTAGCATGTATTCAGTATGGACGGTGAGTGTTAGCGCCGAAGTGGTGACACGTAGAGGTGTACGGTATGTAGGAGGACTACTGGACCTTGAAAGCAGGCTGTAAAGCCTATGCCCAGAGTCGGTCACATATATATATATATATATATATATATATATATATATATATATATATATATATATATATATATATATATATATATATATATATATATATATAAGACGCTATCTGCCATGTAATGGTCAGTAACTCCTACTCTTCTCCCTTTATGTCTGATAAATTGCCGTATGTCACTCCTCTTCCTTTTTACATTGGGGAATATCTTTAGGAGCGGTTCAGGCATGTCTTGCACTAAAGACGAAAGGTGCCTCATTCCTGTATACTTAGCGACCTAAGGCACACCGTGCCACTCCAAACCATTCTATGCCACACAACACCACACCACACCAAACCATACTACAACACACCATACCACACAAAACTAAATCACAAAACACCAAACCACACTCAGCCAAACCAAACCACACAACACCACAACAAACCAAACTACACCACACCACACCAAACCAAACCAAACCAAACCGTACCACACCACGCCACACACAACACCACACCCCAACACACCAATACACTCAAAACCACTCCACAACACATCACACCAAACTAAAGCCAGACCATGCTATCTCATACCACAACACACCATACCAAACCACACCAAACCATACCACAAGACATCACAACCAAAGCAAATCAAACCACACCAAGCCAAACCAAGCCACACCACACCACAGCAAACCAAACTAAAACCACACTATACCACACAACAACACACCACACCTAACGAAACCCACACCAAGCCAAGCCAAGCCAAACCACACCACACCAAACCAAATTAAACCCCACCATACCACACCACAGCACACCACACCTAACCAAACCAACAAAAGCACACCACACCACACCAAACCAAACCACACCACTCGAAACCAAACCAAACCACACCACACTACACCACACCAAACCAAACCAAACCAAATCATACCTAATCAAACCAACCAAGCCACACCACACCAAACCAATTAAACCACACCACACCAGACCGAACCGAACCACACCACACCACACATCACACCACACCACATCACACCACACCTCACCACTCCACACCTCACCAAACCAAACCAAACCATACCACATTGCGCCACATCACACCACAGCACACTATACCACTCCACACTACAAAACACCACATGAAACCACACTACATATCATACCACACTACATCACACAAAACCACACCACAAAACACACAAGATCCCACAGCACACCACATCAACACAAATCACACCACACCACACCACATCACACATCATCACACCACAGCACAGCACATCACACCACACCAAACCACATCACACATCATCACACCACAGCACAGCACATCACACCACACCACACCAAAAGCATTAACCGAAGAGCCCTGAAGCTCCAACATCCAGTAATTTTGTGTTCTCTCTCTCTCTCTCTCTCTCTCTCTCTCTCTCTCTCTCTCTCTCTCTCTCTCTCTCTCACGAAGAACGAACATTAATTTCCACCTGAATAGGAATTAACGGCAGTTTTTCTCCTTGTCTTGAAAAGCTACAAATGAGAGAGAGAGAGAGAGAGAGAGAGAGAGAGAGAGAGAGAGAGAGAGAGAGAGAGAGAGAGAGAGAGAGAGAGAGAGAGAGAGAGAGAGAGAGAGAGAATTAGTCATTCACAACCCCCTCCCCCGCCTACATACACACACAAACTACACAAAGAAATAAAAGCAAATTGCAAATGATAGAAAAAAAGACGGACATCATAGATTCACGATTTATTTTGTTTTTGCAATATGTGTGTGTGTGTGTGTGTGTGTGTGTGTGTGTGTGTGTGTGTGTGTATGTGTGTGTGTGTGTGTGTGTGTGTGTGTGTGTGTGTGTGTGTGTGTGTGTGTGTGTGAACCAAATATTTTTCATCCGATTTTAACAAAATTTGTTGCCTGACTTGAGAGGGAGCCCAGGGATTGACGCTGTTTTTTCTTTTTTTTTAAGGCAAAGGTCAGGGTTACACATGATGGTCAGCTTAAATGGTTTTGATCCTGTTTCACCCAAACTTGGTGGAAGGGTTGAGGGTAAGACAAGGGGCATGATTCGATTCTGAGACACTGAGAAATCATAGGTCAAGGTCAAAGGTTTAACCCAAGAATTCAGTGTTGATTCGATTTGGACCACAGTACAGGGCAGGGTTAATGGTCAGCCATGGATGAGTAGATTCGAGTTTGAGAGTAATATGTCGAAGGTCGAGGGCACAGGGCAAAGTCAATTTAAACATTTTTACTCCAGCCAAACTTGGTGGAAGGTTTGAGAGTTAGGTAAAAATGCAATAAGTGAATTTTGAGAACAAGTCAAGGATACAGGTCGGAGTCAAATTTGGCTCTTAGTTGCTGAGAGTGGGGGCATTCTCTGAGTGCTCCTTTTTGTTATTGTTATTGATATCACCCCCCTAGAGAGGAGATAATATAATCGCCTGCGTCTGTATGTGTGTGCCTTTCTGCCTGTTGCCAGAATATCTCAAAATCAAGTGGGTAAACTGTATCCAAACTTTGTGGGCAGCATGTTAGGCTATCTGGCTTATTGTTTAATAATTTTGGCAAAACTGCGATGATATGCCTCCGATTGCCAGATGATAACTAATCTACTGTATTTTAGACAGGTACCCAAAGAGACACTAAAACACTGTGGGCAGAATCCTAAGATTTTTTTTTTCGATTTTGGGGAATCTGCTGTTATGCCTCAGATTGTCAGAGGATTACTGATCTTTTATGTAGTGATGGCGAGCAATACGCGTTTGTGGGCGAATGCTTTGACTTTTATTATTATCAGTCTCCACCTATTACATAGGTGGAGGCTATTGTTTTTACTGGTATTATTATTATTCCTGCCTCAGAGTCTCGTGACGGGTTTAGGAGAACCAGAGACTGCTCTAGGAATCTGAAGGGCCTAGAGCCCCAGTCACATTGCAGGTACAACTTGTCGCAAACCTGAAAATCGTGAAACCAGTCTCCGACCACGGAGGTCTCCGAGCAGTAGTGTCACCGATCAGCTACCGGTGGTCGTCCAGTGTCTGTCCAGCATCCATCTAGTGGACGGCCGAACGGCGACCATGGCCAGGTACACACAGGTCAAGACACTGACGGGTGGCCGGCCAGTCCACGTCCTGTCGTAGTTAGGCCACGACCACTAGACTGACACCAGCCACGGATTGGCCGGTAGCTGGTCTCGGTCCAGCCCACCACCTGTCGCTCGACCAATCGCCGGCTGGACGACGGCCGGACTTCAACCACCACCCCGGACAGGAGGTTTGTGGACGGCAGCCGCCGCAGGCCAGTCGTTGCCTTGACAGAGTGCGGACGGCCACCGCACAGAGCAGCCGGCAACCGGCCTCTGTCCGGATGGCAACCACCGCTTAAAAATCAGGTGTCGCCAACCAGTCACAGTCCGTTAGCTGGCCAGATGCAGTGCAGCCGCCCACTGGGCGGCTTCTGTGCCACAACATCGGTGGTCGTGGGGAGGTTTTTCGTGCAGCACGAAAAACCTTGCGGCGATTGTGTGGTCACCATTGGAGTGGCCTGCGGCTAGACCGAGACATATGAAGACCTGTCGTAAACCTCACCAAAACCACCCATGTCATGCAGGTGGCGGATGGTTTGCGATAAGTTGTACCTGCAGTGTGACTGGGGCCTAGGTTATGTGTCGTGTCACAGACCATTGCTGATAGAAGAAAAATTATAAATCCTGTATGTGCAGTGGAAGGGCATGTCAGAAAGTGTAATATCAGTATAATGTTGTGAATGAGGTAAGTTGGTCGAGTCCATTGGAAATTTCAATGGGACCTGTGCAAGGAATCTGAATTGCCCAGGCTATATGCTCTGGCATGGGCCATTGCTGATAGGAAAAAAAAAAATCCAAATCTAAAGAAAGCGTAGATGCAGACTAGTGACTGTCCATAGGACAGTTACAGAGCTCTAATTATTATTAAAACTTCCCACATCCCTGTGGAAAGTTTTCCTGTTTGGTCAATATTCTTATAATTCTTTCTGCAAAAAAAGTAAACCGCCATTACCCGGACACACTTTGGCCTAGAGCCTTCAAACTTTGTCGGGTTAATCATCCAGCTGGTGGCTTCATCTTGTGAAATATGATGGCAAAGCCATCAACCGGATCACCAGATATTATTCAGAATGTAAAAAACAGGATTCCGGGATGATCTCAGAAACCACTTATGCAAGCAAGCTGAAATTTTACTGCAATGTAGAATTAAGATGGTAGCATTGCAGAAACTGATATGGTTCCAATAGGTTCCTTATTCTCTGAGATCACCTAGGGTAAAAATTGGGACTTTGCAAATATTCCGGATGTCACCTAATTTGCCACGAACCACCACACTTGGGGCTAAAATTTTTAGATGGTT
>NW_027644281.1:0-4995 GCF_032717465.1 Coenobita brevimanus
TGAGAACAGTTTGAAGGAGTACTGGCCAATACTTTTTGGGCCAATTAAAACCTGTAGCTACCCTCTCAAACAACTGAAAATACTTTGTTAAATCAGATTCATTAAAAGGAGGGACAAGTTTAACATTTTTAGCCACATCAAAATCATCAGAGCAAGATGATCCAGTTCCACCTTGTTTCATGCGATACTCATGGTCTGCCTGAATCCTAGCAATTTCAACTTGTGCCTCAGCCTCTTTAGCACGTGCTTGAAATTCAGCTTCCTTCACACGAGCCTCCTGCAGGGCTAGCTGTAACTTAGCTAATTCAATCTGCGTTTGCTCATTTGGAGGAGTTACATTAAACAAGCTTTCATTAATCATGTCAACAATTTGATCTTTAGAATGATGAGAGCGAACAGCAATTCCCAATTGTTGAGCAACAAGCTTTAGTTCATTCTTTGTTCTGTTTTCCACATCACACACTGTTTGCACATTTGACAAAAAATCTTTGGCTTCATCAAGTGTAGTAATAGTAGACATCATGAATAAGTAACAGTCACAAAATATCGAGCAATATCCTTATGATAATATCCTGAATATCCTGATAAGAAGTCGCCAAATTTATGTTACGGAACAGAGAAAGATAATGTAGGCCTACACTTTAAGTGAGAATACTAAAAATCACTACTGTCCCGTAAAGTTCCAGGTTCAAAACAAAAGAGTTAGGTAAAATTACAAGTTAAAGTTTAATGCTCAAACTAACAACAAAACATTCAGGACTCATAAGGATAATGTAATGGCAAATAAACAGGTTAAATATATGGTTAACTGCAATAGCCTCTATTAACACGAAACTAGCAAGAGTAAATTTATCTAAGTCAGCCCTGATAAATGAAAATACACCGGGTAATGTTCAGTTAATGCAAGATAAATTATTACAGATACAAACTATTATCAAAAATGACTGACATAAAACCTAACATTAATCAAAACCCTCACTAGGCCTAAGAATTAACCTTATGCTACACAGTACAAGAAAAAATACAACAGTTATACTCAAATTACACACAGCTGCTAGATGTTTGGAGATTTCTTGAGCACTCACAATAATAATATCTGTACAGGGGAGGACAGAGATGTGAACAAAATGAGGAGCAGATCTAAGTGGCAATGATGCAGAGACTGAGCTCATTATATAGGGGCCAGCAGAGCTTGATACAACTTGTAAGAAGGACGCGCAAATGAAGCCATGGGAACAAAGAGATGACAATCCCGCACTCAACAACAGAAATGACGACTTACTCTACTATAACGGTAGAAGGGGGGAACTGAGGCAGAACACGCTCGTGATCAAACATGCAGCATACTGTGCGTTAAAATTACACAAAGGATGATGAAATCATAGGCTATGTAACACCTCCCCACAAAGAAAAAAGAAATTTACAAAGGAAATTTCTTATTACTCTAAAACAATCTGTATATGGCATTACAGAACATGCAAAAGTCTTTCCTAATGTTACAAAACATGAGATCTCCCTAGCACGTTCAGTCATAGGTACTTGCCAGTATACCTTTAACAAATCAAACTTACTTATGCACCTAGCCTTTCCGATCTTGTCTATGCAATCTTCCACACGAGGGAGAGGGTAAGTGTCTGTTTTGGTTATCTGATTAACACGTCTGTAGTCGATGCAAAGCCTCTGTGACCCACCTGGCTTAGGGACTAGAGTGACAGGAGAACTCCACTCGCTCTGACAGGGCTCAATCATCTTGTGGTCCAACAGGTAGCCAAGCTCCTTCTGGATGAGAGGAACTTTCACTGGGTTCACACGGTAAGGAGGCAATTTAATTGGCTTTGCATCTCCAACATCGACATCATGCATCAACACAGTGGTTCTTCCTGGAGTGGCACGGAAGACTTGCGGGTACTCATGCAGTAATGCCGAAAACTCCTGCCTTTCCTCGGGAGGTAGATGAGAAAGCTTAGTCTGGAGATCATTCATGATATCAGGATTCTTCCCCAAACTATCACTCAGGCTCATACTGCATGGGAGAGCTTCACTTGCAGACTCGGGTGGAACAGCTACAGTGCAGACTGGATTATTTTCGTCCCGCCTGTGATATAACTTCAGCATGTTGATGTGACAAAGTTGCTTGCTCTTTCTACGATCTGGTGTGGCGATGACATTGTTGACATCACTGAGTTTCTTCTCCACGAAATAAGGACCACTAAACTTGGCTTGAAGAGGTTGCCCATGGACTGGTAGCAGAATCAAAACCTGATCTCCTGGCTGAAAGTGGCGTAACCTGGACTTCTTATCATACCAAGTCTTCATCTTCTCCTGAGCAGCTCCTAAATTCTCTCTCGCCAGCTGTAAAGCAGTGGACAGCCGTTCTTTGAACTTCATCACATACTCCAGCAGGTTGACGTCATCTTCCTCCGACAGCCAGCATTCCTTGAGTAACTTAAGGGGTCCTCTTACTTCATGGCCAAACAGTAGTTCAAAAGGTGAGAAGCCCAGTGATTCATTTGGAGATTCTCTTGCAGCAAACACAACGAATGGAAGACCTTTATCCCAGTCTTTCTGATGTTCCAAACAGTATTTCTTGAGCATCGATTTGAGTGTTTGATGATATCTCTCCAACGCTCCTTGGGTCTGGGGATGGTAAGCTGAAGACGTGATCTGGGTGATGCCCAACTCTTTCAGAGACTGCTTGAAAACGTTTGACATGAAATTACTTCCCCGGTCTGACTGTACCTCCTTGGGCAGACCAAACCTTGTGAAGAACCCTAGCATTTCCTTAACCACGTTCTTTGCTGAGATGTTTCTAAGTGGAATGGCTTCAGGATAACGAGTAGCCATATCAATCATGGTCAACACATAAGAAAATCCTGAAGAAGTCTTAGGAAGAGGGCCCACAATATCCACCAACACACGGGTGAAAGGCGCCTCAAAAGGAGGAATGGGAACTAGAGGTGCAACCTTTTCGGTCTGATTACACTTCCCCACAACTTGACAGGTGTGACAAGACTTACAATACCAGGAAACATCCCTGAAGATACCTGGCCAGTAGAAGTGTTTCAAAATGCGTGCCACAGTCTTTCTCACTCCAAGGTGTCCTGCCAAACTGGAATCATGAGCCACTCTAATGATATCCTGCCTACAAACACGAGGGATGACAACTTGATGTACAACCTCCCATTCACAGTCGGCTGATGCTGTTGGGGGTCTCCACTTCCTCATAAGTACTCCTGACTTTACATAATAACAAGTAGAAGCACCGGCTGACTCTTCTTCACTGTAAGCAGAGTTAGCTAGACCTTTCAACTCAGGGTCAGCAACCTGCAACTCAACCAACTCTTGACGAGACAAATTATCAACACTACGGGGTACTGCCTCATCTGGTGAGTGGTCCAAATTAGCAAGAAAAGTGTCAGCTAGGATAACATCATCATCATCATTGTCCTCTAAATCACCAGTAACTTTAGACTTAGCCCTAGTGACAGCACATGCAGGGAACACATCAGGGACATCACAATCCTGGGTCGCAGCCACTGGCTCACTAGACAACTGAGGAGCTGGACACACTTGACTTCCACCAATATCATTTCCAAGTAAGAAAGTTACACCTGACATTGGGAGTGTCTCAACCAACCCAACCATAACGGAACCATTAACAAAACCAGACTCTAAATTCACTCTGCACAGAGGGACAGAGAAGTAATTATTCCCTACACCTTGTAACATTACAGTTTCATCAGAGGAATTAACATTAGAGCCTAGAACACTGGTCAGCATAAGGGATTGGCAAGCACCTGTATCCCGATATATTTTAACTGATTTCCTGTCATTACTGTCCAGAGGACTGACAAAACCATCAGACAGGAAATTAGCACATGAACTCTTGAGAGTGTCACCCACGTTATTGCTCAAAAGAGGAGCTCCATCATGAGAATTTAAGTTACCCCTCAAAGCAGGTTCAGTTAACTCAGTTAAAGAATTCTGGGAACTCTCAAGAGTGGACACTAGACCAATTGACTGAATATTTAAAGACTCCTTTTTGTTCACATCACGCTGTCTCCTGAAACATCTCTCCGTAGTATGACCAAGCTTACTACAATAAGTACATTTACTTTTCTGAAATCTAGAGGTGAAGCTGGTATTTACCTCCTGAGAAACATCATCCTTATTCTCTTTCCTGTTACCTGTACTCTGAGTAGAGGCAACGTATTTACTCTCAGCTTTCCCTTTTTCTCTAGAATATCTCTTGTGAGTGAGAACATACTCATCAGCTAAAACTGCAGCATCAGACAAATTATCTATTCTTCTTTCATCAAGATATAGGCTTACATCTTTACTAATACACCTTTTGAAGTCCTCCAGCAAAATCATCTGCTTAAATTTGTCAAAATCAGAATCCACATTCTTAGAATTTAACCACTGCTCTAACAGATCTTCTTTGATTTTTGCATACTCAACATGGGATTGCTTATCTTGCTTGTAAGTTGTCCTAAATTTTACTCTATAGGCTTCAGGAACAAGCTCATAGGCCTTAAGAATCAAGCTCTTAACTACATCATAATTATCAGATTGATCCTGAGGCAAAGATGCATAAGTTACTTGAGCTTTACCGGTGAGAACAGTTTGAAGGAGTACTGGCCAATACTTTTTGGGCCAATTAAAACCTGTAGCTACCCTCTCAAACAACTGAAAATACTTTGTTAAATCAGATTCATTAAAAGGAGGGACAAGTTTAACATTTTTAGCCACATCAAAATCATCAGAGCAAGATGATCCAGTTCCACCTTGTTTCATGCGATACTCATGGTCTGCCTGAATCCTAGCAATTTCAACTTGTGCCTCAGCCTCTTTAGCACGTGCTTGAAATTCAGCTTCCTTCACACGAGCCTCCTGCAGGGCTAGCTGTAACTTAGCTAATTCAATCTGCGTTTGCTCATTTGGAGGAGTTACATTAAACAAGCTTTCATTAATCATGTCAACAATTTGATCTTT
>NW_027644282.1:0-21862 GCF_032717465.1 Coenobita brevimanus
TACATTCCTCTCAGTTATTATACACAATTATTGGATTTGATATTTTGTTGGTGTAAGGTAATTTTGCATGAGGATGTGTTGAAAATGTTACTCTTTTGGATCTGACAAATGTTAGTTTCACAAGTGGGATTATTTTTATTATTAAGAACTCCAAATTCTGTGAAGTTTTATAGATGTTAAAAATATATATATATATATATATATATATACTTTTTTTTGGAGGGGGGGGGGAAGAGGGCAGATTTAGGAGGCTGGTATTCCAAGACCGTTGGAGATGGAGACTTGAAATTTTCAGGACTAATGTACTCGTGTCTTGGTTGCAGACTTCTTTAGCTTTTGATTTTTTTTTTTTTTTTTTTTTTTTCCAGCACTAGCTCCCTCTATGTTATCTTCGTTCATATTTCTGCTTTCCTTGCTCCAGCAAAAACTTTTGAACCGATTGCTTTGCAAATGTTCCAGTATGTAGTCGTCAGCATATACTATACCTCATACCAATTAATCTGGCCAGGCATGTATGGCAACACTGTTCCTGCCGAGATTCTGATTGGCTGGAGGTGATTGTTCGATTTCGTTGTTGCTAAAACTGATACTCTTTTTATTATGAGATGTGATACTGAGTTTGTCGACAATACAATCGTCAAAAGCAATAAGAAATCCGTTATATACTTAACAACAACGAAATTTTCATAGGAAGATAGAGATATGAGTCAACAAAGTATTATAACAGTCCAAGTCAAGGTCAGTATTCGAACAATTCCTTTTAATCTCTGACACTCCATAATGTAACAGAAAATTAAGGAAACCTGCTTAATCTAAGCGTTGGTATAACACATTTAAATTTTAAGATCAGTCCGTACTGTGATAATAGAGGATATATGAAATAGTTTTCCTTTAGCCTACTTTGATTTTTCGCGATTTTTTCAAACCTCCCTCCCCGCAGAATTCGTCTTTTCATTAGAATTTTTAATTATTCAGAGTTGTGGCACGATTTAAGGGTGCGGACTGATCTTGAAATTTAAATGTGTGTTATACCATCGCTTAGATTAAGCAGGTTTCCTTAATTTTCTGTTATATTACGGAGTGACAGAGATTTAAAGGAATTATTCGAATGCTGACCTTGACTTGGACTGTTATAATACTTTGTTGACTCATATCTCTGTCTTCCTATGAAAATTTCATTGTTGATAAGTATGTAACGGATTTCTTATTGCTTTTGACGATTGTATTGTCGACGAACTCAATATCACATCTGATAATAAAAAGAGTATCAGTATTAGCAACAACGAAATCGAACAAACACCTCCAGCCAATCAGAATCTTGGCCAGAACAGTGTTGCCATACATGCCTGGCCAGATTAATTGGTATAAGGTATAGTGCACCTGGGTATTGACACAGATCCAACGAATGTGAGATATTGAGGAAAATGGAAATGGCTGCCTCATGCCTGAAAGTGCTAAATTAGTACCAGACTCGGTGGGAATATAGTGGGTTATGAATGAACATCATCTGCATAGTATGAATGACCTTGACCTTGCTCCCAAGGTCACAGGTCAATATCCATAAAAAATTAGGAGTCATACCAAAAGTCCCATAATATTAGGTCTACAATGATCACAAAAATATTTAAATCTGGAACGTGGAGTTCTTTGAATATTGCTTCACCAATTTCAAAATTTCAGTTACTATTATTATTATTATTATTATTATAATTATTATCATCATCATCATCATCATCATTATATTATTTACTTTATGGATGAAGGTTATCCCTTTGCTGAGATTCCCTGGTTTTAAGCTAGAGTGAGATAGTGTAGAAAATGAGATAAAGTGAGATGTAAGTGACGGAAGAGAGAAAGAAATGTCAGAGATGAAGAAAATGAGACGTAAAAATCGAAACTGAGACAGAGTGAGACAGAAGTTAGGGAAGTGAGACACACGTAGGGAAAGTGAGACGGAATGAGACAGGAGTGTGGAACGTGAGATGAAGTGAGACAGGAATGAGGGGAAATGCCAGATAGATACCAGTATACGAGAGAGAGAGAGAGAGAGAGAGAGAGGGGGGGGGAGAAAGAGAGAGAAAATGAATGTAAATAAGAAAATAGGCAGAACAGAGGAATGTAATGCTAGATTAGGAGACTGGAATAAATTAAGGCAGGGGTAGGCAGGATAAGGCAGGGTGAGGCAGGTTTAGGCAGGCTAAGGTGAGGCAGGGATGAATAGGATAAAGAAGGGATAGGTAGGATGAGGCAGAGATAGCATATTGAGAAAGAGTGAAACAGGGTGAAGTAAAGTTGGCAAGGTGAGGCATGCATAGGCAGGGTGTGGCAGGTGAAGTTCAGATAGGCAGCCTGAAGCAGGGAAGGATAAAGATATAAACAGTGTGAGGCAAGGCTGATGAAAGGTGAGGAGGGCTGAGTTAAGGTGAGGCAGGGTTAGGCAGACTGAGACAGGATGAGCGAGGGTGAAGTAAGGCAAAATGAAGCAAGGTAAGGTGAGATGAGGCAGGGGTGAGGATGAAATAAGATGAGATGAGACAGAGTGAAGTGAGGAAGGATTAGGTGAGGCAGGGTGAAAAGGGCGAGGTAGGGTGTTGCTGGGTGAGGCAAAATAGAAAAAAAAACAGTGAGGCGGATGAAGCAAATTGGAGAAAGATGACAAAACCAACAGGGGAACAAGACGGTGAGGTAGGGTGAGGCAGGGTGGGTTAGGCAAGATGAGGTAGAGTGAAATAGGGTGAGATATGGATGAGTAACGCAGGATATGACAGTGAGCATAGGTGAGGCAAGGCAACGCAGGGTGGTGAAGAATGATGAAAGCGTGAGGCAGAATGAAATGGTTAGACAGTGAAGCATGGAGGGTGAGGCAGGGTGAGACAGGATAAGAAAGAGTGAGTGAAGCATGCTGAGATTGGGAAATAGGGTGAGACAGTGAGGTAGGGTGAGATAGTGAAACAGTGTGAGGATGGTGAAGCAGTGACGCAGGGTGTGATGGAATAAGGAGGAAGAAAACTGGGTGAGGGAGGGTGGGCAAGAAAATATAGGACAGGATGAAGGAGGGTGAGGGAGAGTTGGATAGTGAGGCAAGGCATAGCAGGATAAGGCAGGATAGAGTAGTTTAGCAGAGCATGGCAGGATAAGGAATGTAGGGTAAGAGTGAAGGTGAAGCAGTCTGAGGGAGGGTTAAGATAGAGTGAGGCAAGATTAGACATGAGAGTGAGGCAGGGTGGGTGAGGCAGGGTGAGGACGGATAAGACAGGGTGAGGCAGTGTGAGGGTGAGGCAGGATAACACAGGGTGAGTCCAAAGTAAGGCATAATTGGGAATGAAACAGGGCAAGGCAGTGTGAGGCAGGGTAGGGCAGGGAGAGGCATAGTGAAGCAAGGCAAAGTTAAGCAAAGATGTGTAGGATTAATGGGGCAAGACTGAGCAGATGGAGGCCGAGTGAGACAGACTGAGCCATATTTAGGCAGGATGCGGTGAGACAGAATCAGACAGGATGAGCTGAGGAAGGGTAAGGCACTGAGATGGGATAGGGTGAGGTGAGGTAGGATGAGATGAGACAACATTGGGTAAGACTAGGTAGGACAGAGTGAGGTAGATTCAGTCATGGTTAGGCAGGGCTGGGTAAGGCAGAGTGAAGCAGGATTGTCAGGGCTGTAAAATATCTTAATACATAATACCCAGCAACATACATAATAATAGTCTAGACGTTAGGTCAATGTCAAACCTAGGGGCCAAATGAAGTGACGTTAGCACCTCTCCAGAATGTCTCTCACCAGCACAATAGCCCACAAACAGCTCCTCGTGACCATACACACACACAGGCATCTAGGACATTTCAACAATAGTATAGCCCACGTGACACGACCCCTGCTAAACGAAAATGTAGCAATCAGAGATGAGAAAGGGGCTGGCGATCATAGCAAAAGGTTGGCAGAGAGAGATAGAGCGAGACAGGGAGGTAGCTGGCGGAACTCTACTTTATACTTCACTCGTGTGTGAGAGACTTTGTTAATATTTCCAAGACATATAAAAATAGTCCCATACTAATCTTTACCTCTCCTGTCATTGCATGACAAAAGGGAACGAAGATTATCTACTTACAAAACTACTCAGTTATAACAACCGCTCGTCCACGAGTCTAATATATGTATAGCTGATCTACAAAACACACTACAAGAAGCTACGAAGTTTCTACAAGATATGGTGGCAGCGAACGTATGAACCTCGTCTACGAATCTACAGTGAATTTCTACAAAAGCAGGCAAGACTCTAACCAAGATTAGCTTTAGTTCTACAGTGAATTCCTACAAAATACAAGCTACAAGCCTATGAGCCTACGAGCCTACAAGCCTACGAGTCTACGAGTGTACAGTTGAGTCTACATTATCAAGATAGAAAACAAACAATACCTCTTACAACCAACAACTCACAACCAGCTCCTGACAGTATTCTCTCCAACCCCCCCTCCATCTCCCCGAACATCACGCTGATGTAGAGGTTAAGAGGTCGCACGATGCCTTGCCAATAATTTAACAAAATATTGATACAAACAATCTTTCAATTTCTACGACGAACCAATGAACTACAACCATCTACGAACAATTACAAGTAACAAGTCTATGAGTCGTCTCCATAATCTTCTACATGCACCTACAAGTATCGACATTCTTCATCCCACAACGAGTAAATCACAAGAAGAAAGGACTGAGAATACATCGGGAAAGAATAACAAAACAAACAAATGAAGAGCGAGGCACGATTCAACTCACAACAAACTGACCTCACCCTCCTCTCTCTCCAACCTCCCCAACCTCCACAGCTGACTCAGGAGAGCGAGTAGGTCAAAACGATGACAGCAAATACCAAGCCCATATTCACAACTCATCTTACTCACTCATATTCACTCAAGTTACTCATCGCTACTCATTTACTCACCACAGCTACCAGTGTGGGAAGTCAACGTCAGCATGCGTGTTTGCTGAGACGACGCCACGTCAATCAACTCGTGTGTGACACCACCACTCACCACCACTCACACCATTCCCACCAAGGTAAAAACTAGTGAGTTACATAGTTACTTCATTTATACAATACACAATGATAGACAAAAGACCTCTTCACAAACATATAAAACGTGCTGTATAGTTACAACTTAAATACATACGAGTATACCTACTTCAGTTATCTTCATAATTCAATCATTAAATACTTGCACCAAAAACAATAAATATTCTACACTGTACAGGTATATATTCATTCATTTACTATAGCATTTATTTACTACCAACGAGTGTTACCATTTATACCTACATAAAATAGGTGTTTCGTATATACAGCATTATTACATCCACAAAGTAATAAAGAAAATACACTATCACAGTTAACATTTATTAATGAAAGCTACCTAGTGGAAACAGACAAATTAAGTTACATGGAAAACCAGAAAAAAAAAATGGCCAACACAAATGACGTTAGCAAGAATGAACATCTTCCACACAATCGTGAAGACAAAGATTTCCACACAGTGCTGACATATATATTGCCCACGATAGGTACAAGTGAACAATAAGTCAGTGTATATAGTTAATACTGTATATAGTGTTGTTCTGGTGTCAACATCTTTTTCCATATGAAGTTGTAGTATCACACATTTTACATAATAATTTTTAAAGCTGTTTAGTCATAATTAACAGTGTGTAATGAAGTGTGAATGATGAACAACCAAATATCATTTCGCTGTTAGCTGTGGTATAGGAAGAAGGTGGATGGCAGACCACAAGGGCCACCCTGTTTCAATTATAAAAAGAAGGTTAGGAGAAGTGAAAAGATATTTGAATAGTGCGTAAGTGTAAAGTCCTGGGGAACCATTTATTATGTTGGTATATGTGAATGTACTTAATACCATTTTATAGAGGTGTATAATGTGCTAGTAGAGTTGTCTTTATCTCAACTTTTTGCATAAGCCCAGAGTATATGTAATGCTCGGCACCTCAATTTTTAGCTGACCTCAGCACCAACGCCCTAGTCGGCTCGGTGAGCGTACAGCGTCAGAGATCGCTTTACAGTTATAAAGGGAGGTGGTGTCGCTCCTACATATCTCTCGGGTCGCAGTTATATTATTCTGTACCCAATAAAGAGAGATTTAATCTGCTCATTTCTGTCACCTTACGCTACCACTTAATAACAGACCAGCTTCCACCTTCTCGTGGCAGAGGACCTTTGGTGGGGAGTGTCGGGCAGTGACGGCGAGTAGCTGACGTGTACTACAGACAGTGTCGTCGATCCAACACGGTGGTCTAGTTATACTATACAGCAGAACACTTAATATGTAGTCAACTGCTACTCCATAACGGCTACATTAAATTGTTTGGCCAGCAGTGCGACGATACATTAAATTGGTGCTCAGTGCTGGGATACGATACGTGCTAAAGGGCTTTATGCTGTGAACCAGTAACCCTTGCAATCGCTCGTTCCTGAAGGTGAAACAGAAAATCTTACTCTACTATTGTAAGTGGACTAATTACTAGTGAGTTAAGTGGAGCAGATAAACTGGAGTGAGTGAATATTAATTCCTCCCATTATTCTGCCAGTGCGAGATTCCTATCTTAAGCACAAACTGGCAGTTATCTCGCCCTGTGGTGTGCGAGATATCTCCATCTTCAAACGCAAACTGGCAAGAATCTCGCTCTCGTGTGTGAGAGGCGAGATAAGGAGAGTTCAAGCCAGTGCGGTGAGGAGTGGATCAACTAGCGACTTCTAGCAACTGGCACGGACGGCCGAAGCGAGCCGAAAGGGGGAAGCCGAGAGCGGCCGAGAGGTGCCACGATTGTGTGTGGTGCGTTGTGGCATCTGCCTGGCGTGGTGCAGGACGACCAGTCGCTTGCTAACTCCCATGGCGAGCGGGCTGTTGCGTATGGTTCGAGGAGTCTGGTGGAGTGTGGAACGTGGAATGTGGAACATCATCCTGGACTTTCATATCTAGGTAGAGTCCATGCATTAATCCACACACACACACACTTGAATCAACACACGTTAGTTAGTTGATGAGTGGAAATAAAGGTTTCTCAGAATTCCCTTGAAATAAATATACTTTCTGTGTATTGTATATGTGTTCCATTCTCTGTCACTTACCATAACTATCCCTTTTTTATGTCAGTTTATCTTCCTGTAACTGGGAGGGGAATATTACTGACAAGGTTAGATGGATACAGTGAAGTGGGGACGTAGAATAAGGGAAATAGGGATTAGCCAGTCCCACTAGACTCAGAATTTTATGAGTGGGTTGATACATCAAATAAAAGTGCTCAGACATATTAAATGAGTGAAGGACATATTGAGGATCAAGGTGATGAGGATATTTCTGAAGGACAGGATGAGGATTTGAACATTTTACATTTGCGTTCTGGTCATACTTATTCAACAGTCACAGAGCAATCAGTTAGATCCAAAATGGCCACTAGTCTTGCTAATGAGGGTAATCCTAGTGAGGAGACTGTGAAAGCTGAGACTATAACAATACCTTTGGTCACTCAGGATATGCAAAATCCAGTCATTAGTGATAGTACTACAACCACTCACATACCTGTGTATACAGTACTTCAGATATTTTTAGTACACCACAAGGTTCTGGACAGAATTTATTTTCTGTTCCTTATTCAAATGCATGGGGTATAAACACAGATGGTATTAGCATGCAAACCCAGAATCCTAATCAATGGGGCATGAATACTACTAATATTGGCATGCAAATCCAGAATCCTAATCAATGGGGCATGAATACTAATATTGGCATGCAAATCCAGGGCCCTTATCCAAATACCTGGGGCATGACTAACAATATGGGCGTGCAAGGTCAGACTAACCCTCCTCCTTTGTGGCAGATACCTGTACCTAATCTGGCTACTGATACAGTACAGCAGCATCCTAACTGTACTGAAAGTCAGGTTTGGCGAAGGCAGGCATATGCTATGCAGAAGCTAGCAAAGCCTTGCAAACTTCAGGCTGGAGAGACACAGCTACTAGTTCTCCACAGCAAAGGACCAAGGCTGTTAAGCCAGAGGTGAAAAGATGGTGTGTCATACATGGGCATTGTCCTCATGAAACGGACTGTTGCCCCTTTGTCATTGAAAAGAGGAAGAAACTAGGGAATCCAGCTAGTTCGGGGGAAGTTCAAGGCCGCGCGCAAAAGTAATTAAAATAGTATAATCCACCGATGCGTGTGTGGCAACTATTACTAAGGTGGACTTATTATCTATTCCTTGGATCATAGGGAAAGGCCAAGTGTCCCTGATCGTGGATACAGGGGCATGTACAAAATTTCTAGTAAAGCACTGGAAAAACTTAAAAGTGAAATGCCTCTAACAAACTGGACATTATCACCACCTGATGTAATGTTGACAGGTGTGACAGGGAGTAGAATGAAGATTGTAAGCCAGGTGCCGTTGACATTGAGGGCAGATAAACGATCTCCTGTGTTACGTGCTACGTTTGTGGTTGAGGATTTTCCTCTGCCAGCTGATGGGCTGTTAGGCTTTGAGACCATGGAGGAGTAAAAGACATTCCATTTCCTTTAACGGGAAAGAGTTTGTAGGCCTTAATCCCTCAGCAACACAAACTGGAACTGGCATCCAATCAGGAGCCGTCCAACCAGTTGTGACCCCGACAAGTGAAGCGTCAAGGGAGTCCCCGGATGCACACGAAGCGGAGGGTATGGACTGGAAGAAAGTCAGGGCTATAGTGAGTGGTAATCACCACTTACCCAGTCAAACTGTCTGTAAAATTCCTGTCCGAGTACCTGACGTGTCGGTGGGAACTGATGTAGCATGCTTAACTGAGACTGTGAAACATAAGGCATTGTCGCTGGAATCGACTCTGACTAGCGTTGGCCAAGACCAGAAGACGCCCCTCTTCATCGCAAAATATGAGTGGTGGCGCAGTTAAGCTCAGAGATGGTTGTTATATAGGCGACTTGATGTGCTATGGTGCCCCCATAAAGGAAGTCGACGACGTGCCGGTGATCTCTCCTGTAGTTACATCTCAAGCAACGACTCAGTCGGAACCCGTACGTCTGGCTAAGGAAACAGCTGGAGCAATACGTGAAGGTCACGGATAATGTAGACCATAAAACACGACTCCTAGCCCTCCTTAGAGAATTTTCCAATGTAGTAGCACTTCCAGGAGAAGCGCTGGGTAGGACGGATAGGGTGAAGCATATATTGGTTGTGCCCTGGTACAAATCCAGTTTATGTGCCCGCATACCGTCTACCGCACAGCCAAAGGGAAGCAGTGGAATGCACCACTCTTTCTAGTGCCTAAGAAGGATGGTGGTGTGAGACCTGTTGTGGATTTTCAGCAAGTGAACAAACAGTACCGGATCGTTACCCGATTCCGCATTTGCGAGACTTACTTCAATCATTAGGTAAGGGAAATACTGTGTTTACTTGTCTGGATCTAGCGTCAGGGTATTGGCAGGTGGAGCTGACCGAAGAGTCGCGTCCCATTACTGCTTTTAGCACTCACCGTGGGCACTTTGAATTTCTCCGGATGCCTTTTGGACTGAGTAATGCTCCTTTAACATTTCAGCGGATGATAAACCAATTGTTTGGCGAGATGTTAGGGCAAGACGTCTTAGCGTATCTAGTATCTAGATGACCTATTTTCCTACACCACAGAACAAGGATCAGATATGATCGTTCCTAGGCCTCACTGGCTTTTATAGGAGTTTTGTCCTCAGGTATGCCATCATAGCATCACCTTTAACAACGCTACTTAAGAAGGACGCTGCATGGAAATGGGGACCCTCGGAAGAGAAAAGCTTCAACGAGCTCAAACAAGCCATGTCAGAAGCACCCGTATTAGCGTTTCCTGATTATACTCAACCTTTCTATCTGTGCACGGACGCCTCAGGTCTGGGTCTGGGAGCGGTGTTACAGCAAAAGGATGAGCAAGGAAAGACACATACCATAGCGTATGCTAGTAGGGCATTAAGACCCCCAGAGAAGAACTATTCAACGACACATTTGGAGACATTAGCAGTCGTGTGGGCGTTAGGACATTTCCGGGATATTATTTTTGGCTACCGGATAATTGTTTTAACTGACCATGCACCCATACGCGACTTGTTTAAAGGAAAAAAACTTGCACGGTAAGGTTGCGCGTTGGTTTGGCAAGGTAATGGAGTTTGATCCAGAGGTCAGATATTTATCAGGCCGTCAAAATGTTGTAGCCGACGCGTTGAGTAGAAACATTGCTGCTACCATAGCCGAGGATGTTGCTCTTGCTGAGTATTCCTCAGACACGGTAAAAGCGGAACAACGTAATGATGCGATGTGGTCTCAAGTCATCTATGCCTTGGAGTCTGGCGACGAGACTTGTCTACCTGAACTCCCAGTACCAATGACTCACTTCCATCTTCAACAGGGGCTTTTATAAGCAACCCCCAGGGAAGGACACTGCATATCAGTTGGTTGTTCCTGCTACCTTACAGCAAGCCGTGCTATAGTTAGTTCATGACGTACCTCAAGCGGGTCATCCCGGTCGCGATAGATGCATACGTGAGGCGAGAAAGAAATACTATTGGCCGACCATGAGGATGGACATAGAAGCCCACGTCAGTCAATGTGTCAAATGCGCGGAAATACGAGGAACGACGGGACTTCCGACTCCCATCTTAGAGTATCCTCTACCGGAAAAACCCTGGGATACAGTCTCCATTGATCTCTTAGCGTTGCCGAGGAGTCGTCAAGGTTCAAGTTATGTACTGGTGGCAGTGGACCATTTCTCACGATTCACTGTTTTAGCACCTTTACAGACGAAAACTTCAGAGGAGGTGGCGCACGCTTTTGTGACTTCAGTGATTTGTCCATACTCTACACCTAAGGTATTGCTCAGCATAATGGCAGTGAATTTCGTAACCAGGTTTTACAAGAAATCTGTCGTATGTATGGAGTAAAGCAAGTTTTTGTAACGCCTTACAGTCCTAAGAGCAATGGCCTGGTGGAGAGAACAAACAGGAAGATACTGGAAGTCTTGAGACCAGTAATAACCTCAAATCAAGAGGATAACTGGGAAGACTGGTTACCACATGTAGCGGCGACCATCAACTCCTCAGAAAATTAATCAACTGGGAAGTCTCCTCATTATATCCTTTATGGAGAAGAGAAAGTGTTACCCTACGATTTGTTGGCTGGACCTCCTACTCCAGTAGACAACGAAGAAGACTACGCAAAGGTACAGTTGTTGAAATTCCAATTCATACACAGTGAAGTACGGAAAAGATTAAAAGCCTCAAGAGCGGAGATGATGGCGAAACAACACAAAGGTAGTCAAGAAAAGACGTTACAGGCAGGCCAGAAGGTCATAATCCACAACCCTGAGAGAATTTCCAAGCTCAGACCTAAGTTCCGCAGACCATATACCGTTGTGGAATGAGTACGTGGAAATACTTATGAATAAAGGATGAAGCTAATGGAACTCAGTACATGCTGATAGGATCAAACTAGTAAGTCAAGAGCTAGGCCTATCGTCTGATGTGTTGTGCCCTTTGTCTTCGTCGCAGTCTATGTCGTCGTCCGTACCTGTCCCTAACCAAGAGTATCGCAGCAAGCTACGATCCCACAACAAGAGTGATTAAGGGAGTATCTACTCTTGCAGAAAAAAAAAATGTGGCTGTGGCTCAAACTCCTCGTGCGTTGCTTGGGGTGGACCTATGGAACGACATCGGACATGGACACGACTGCGTTAATGCCAGGAGCACTGAAGAGCCCAC
Source organism: Coenobita brevimanus (assembly GCF_032717465.1). Classification (NCBI taxonomy): domain Eukaryota; kingdom Metazoa; phylum Arthropoda; class Malacostraca; order Decapoda; family Coenobitidae; genus Coenobita; species Coenobita brevimanus. Next base: position 11,770 of record NW_027644282.1, read on the forward strand.
TTGGAGATGTCGTGGTAGTGGAAGATGCAGTATGCGTCTACTATTAATGGAAGGCTATCTCCAAACGCCAGATATTGTCAAGGAGGTCTCCAAGGGCTTGTCGAATCTCAGACAGCAACTATTGGAAGTGGGAAAGATGTTTAATCGAAACCCACGATTGACAAACTCTGACACTGAAGCTTTGTTGAGCTTCAGACTAGGCATATAGACAGGCTCACCGACAGGCTCACTAACTTGCATGTAGCTTTACCTAACGTACACTCTGATCTTTCCAAGCATGTCCATGCACGTACTAAGAGAGGACGTGGATAACTCTTTGGTATGGCATTAGATAAGGATGTAGTGCAATTGGGTAGACAGATGCATGACTTGACACTGGCCGCTAAAGCCAATAATAGATTAATCATGCATGTGTATAAACAGTTAGATGAGTTCTCTAACAAAGCTAACGAGATAAATAGGACTACCAACCATCTAGTAGAGCTTGTGAACAACATCCAAATTAATCTACTAACCCTTGCTAACTTGGTGTTATTCGCTGAGTACTTACATGCTCTCGACGAGTCAACCACTGCTTTGGAGAAGCATGCAGCCAATAGGGTGGACGGCTTAATCGATGCAAGTTTGAACAGGGTTAATGCTTTATTGGTGCCTACTAATATATTAACAAATGCACTTAATATAGCTATATAGCAATGTGGAAGCATGGACTTATGCCACTCTTTGATGTGAGTCAACTGGAATATTATTACCCATTGTCAGAGGCCCAGTTGACCCGTGAAGGCATCCTGATATTGGTACCTATGAGGAATGCTGTAACATACCAGGCATGGCGGTTCATTACCTTCCCTTTTGCTACTGCTAATAATACACTTGTTGTTATTGAAGAGGGTCCAGAGGTGCTAGTTGTCTCAGATGACAAGAAATATGTAGCAGAAACGACTGTGGATGAATTTGAGAAGTGTAAGGCCTCATTTCTTGATCTCCATGTATGTCCTGCTTTCCATTTTGTCTTCGTACCATTAAAGGTAGAGGAGTGTAAGAGGGCCTTGTTGGACACAAATACTTCCTCTGCTCTGCAATGTTGCACTTTCCAACCCATTCAGTTGAAGTCAGTTTTCCATGTTCATATTCATGCGAAACAGTACTTTTACTTTCCTGAGGCAGAGGATGTAACTGTGATTTGTGCCTCACAGAATCAATTCCTTACAGTAAAGGGGTACTATGTTGCACCTGATTTTTGTGAGTTACACAGTAAAGAGATAGCAGTTCTGCCTAGCAAGCATCATCTAGCTTTGACAGTGAACTTCTCATCCCAGTTATGACCCTTTTTACCTTCATTCAATGTTACTTCTTGAATGTGAACAGGCTGTCTCATGTAGTAAAGGAGCTTACCTTCCTCTCCCACCTGAACAGGACTGATTTAGAGCCTTATGTACTGTCCTATCTTCCTTCATACCTTTCTCCTTCCTAGGTCCTGGCGCTGGTCTTCTACTATTGTGGTCTTGTCCTGTGTTTGTGGTTTAGGCTACTATTTAAGGCGCTAATTAAGGAACCCACTGATACCACGTGTCCGTACTCGCAGATTGCAAGTGGATGTTCCTGAATAGTTAGCTACCCTACACTCTGGTTAGGCTACACGGTAGTTAGGACAACAATGTCGACGGGGACGTCTATGGTGTGGCCGAGCGATGTTCTGGTGTCAACATCTTTTTCCATATGAAGTTGTAGTATCACACATTTTACATAATAATTTTTAAAGCTGTTTAGTCATAATTAACAGTGTGTAATGAAGTGTGAATGATGAACAACCAAATATCATTTCGCTGTTAGCTGTGGTATAGGAAGAAGGTGGATGGCAGACCACAAGGGCCACCCTGTTTCAATTATAAAAAGAAGGTTAGGAGAAGTGAAAAGATATTTGAATAGTGCGTAAGTGTAAAGTCCTGGGGAACCATTTATTATGTTGGCATATGTGAATGTACTTAATACCATTTTATAGAGGTGTATAATGTACTAGTAGAGTTGTCTTTATCTCTACTTTTTGCATAAGCCCAGAGTATATGTAATGCTCGGCACCTCACTTTTTAGCTGACCTCAGCACCAACGCCCTAGTCGGCTCGGTGAGCGTACAGCGTCAGAGATCGCTTTACAGTTATAAAGGGAGGTGGTGTCGCTCCTACATATCTCTCGGGTCGCAGTTATATTATTCTGTACCCAATAAAGAGAGATTTAATCTGCTCATTTCTGTCACCTTACGCTACCACTTAATAACAGACCAGCTTCCACCTTCTCGTGGCAGAGGACCTTTGGTGGGGAGTGTCGGGCAGTGACGGCGAGTAGCTGACGTGTACTACAGACAGTGTCGTCGATCCAACACGGTGGTCTAGTTATACTATACAGCAGAACACTTAATATGTAGTCAACTGCTACTCCATAACGGCTACATTTTATTAGTGCTAACCGTGTACCGATACAGTGTATATATATATTTTTTGTATAAAATAACAAAATATGGGGCTATATAATATCATTTTCAGTAATATCTGTGCAATATAAACTAAACCTGAAAAAAGGGTCCCAAGGGAATTAGCTAGCAATATTGCAACCTCGGACAACACCGAAAAAGTAGACAAATGAAGAAAACAAACTATAGAAAATAAACTATAGAAAATCAATTACAAAAAAAAAAAAAAAATACAGTAAGATCGCATAACAAACAAATGAAAATAGATGTAAGTGTTACCACAAATGCCAAAATATCACATAAACTCCTTCTATAAGTTAAAAAAAAGCAAATTATTGTTCTCCACCAGCCAGTGGCAAGGCACATCATCACTATAATCGACCGTAGCATGACCTGATTAGCGATGTCAGGAATGCAGTTACTACAATATTACTGCAATTACTACAATTATGTAACTACAAAACGATGGCATTATGTTACAGTTGTTACAATTATGTAACTATAAACAATATTTAACAATTATGTACAATACAATTATTACGTAACAATACAATTATATAACAATTCATACAATGTTACAATTCTGTATTACTACAATGTTACTACAGTATTACTGCAGTTACTACAATATTACTGCAATTACTACAGTTTTGTAACGACAAACGATTGCATTACGTTACAGTTGTTACAATTACGTAACTACAAACGATATGTAACAATTACAATACAACCACGTACAATTATTATGTAACAATAAAAGTATGTAACAATTCATACAATGTTACAATTATGTATTACTACAATGTTACTACAATATTACTGCAGTGTTACTAGAATTATGTTGCACTTCCTACAGTTATGTAACTACAAACGATATAAAACAATTACAATACAATTATGTACAATACAATTATTGTGTAACAATTCATACAATGTTACTACAAATCTGTACTACCAAAATCATCACACAAGTTAGGTGAAATATTAGACATTACTAAAGGGATAACTCTATATGTAATGTAATGACCTAACAGTATTACCATTGCAGTTATATGCTTATGTCTATTATACATACACATTTTACAATATGTTATACAATTTTCTATAATCAATTTAACTACAGTGCATTTGTTCAATTATGTATGCAATTTGTTTAAAATGTATTATGTTTCTAAAATATTATTAGGCCAGTACAATAATATCATAAATATTATGTATATACAGTATTATAATCAATGTTATGTATTACTAGATTAGCATATGTCAATGATGATTGCTGTCTGAGGACCGCCAGTTGGGGTGACCGAGCAATGTCACGACTGTAGAATATCTTAATACATAAAAACCAGCAACATGCATAATATAGCCTAGAGGTTAGGTCAATGTCAAACCTAGGGGCCAAAGGAAGTAACGTTAGCACCTTCTCCAGAATGTCTCTCACCAGCACAATAGCCCACAAACAGCTCCTCTTGACCATACACACACATACACACACACAGACTTCTAGAACATTTCAACAATAGTATAGCCCACGTGACACGACCCCTGCTAAACGAGAATGTAGCAATCAGAGATGAGAAGGGGGCTGGCCATAGAACCGGTAGGTAGTGGAGAGATCAAATAAGAAGAGAGGTCCAACTAGACTTAGTTAATATATTAAGTCCCTTGTAATACATACGCTGCTCAACTTAGACTTTCTCTGAAGATAATAAATCAAGATCAACTCCCTGTATTCATCTTTAACTCCTCCTGCTCTTCGATTACCAAAATAACTTTAACCAAAACTCAAGACTTAAATATTACAAGACTTAAGAGTTATATATATATATATATATATATATATATATATATATATATATATATATATATATATATATATATATATAGATATATAAATGGTGGCTACGAAGTTCCAACAGGATAAGCTAAGGCCGGGTGAGTCAGACTGAGGCATGATGAGGTGAGGCAGGATGAGGTGAGGCAGGATGAGGCAGAATGAAACATGGTAAGATGAGACATGGTGCGGCAGAGTGAGGTTGGGTAAAGGAGAGACAGAATAAGATATGGTGAAGAACAGTGAAGCTGGGTGTGTGAGGTAGGGTAGAACAAGGTAGGGTGAGAGAGGGTGAGGCAGATTGAGGCAGGGTGATGTGAGACAGGATTAAAGAGTGAATCAGGGTGAGATAAGGAAGGGTAACATGAGGCTGGATGAGGCAGGGTAAGATGAGATAGGGTAACATGTAGCTGGATGAGGTCGGGTAGGATGAGGTGGGCTAAAATAAAGCAGAGCGAGGCGAGGCAGGATGAGGTGAGGCAGGGTGAAGTGAGGCAGGGTGAGGTGAGATGAGACAAGGTAAGATGAGATGAGGGGAGATGAAATAGGATTATGAGTTTTGGTGAAAAAGGATAGGACAGGGTAAGGCAGGATAAGAGGAGGCAGGGAGACGAGGCAGGATACTATGAGGCAGGTAAGGTGAGGTAGGTTCGGTCATATTAGGCAGAGTAAGATGAGGAGGGGAGGGTGAGGCAGAGCGATATAAGACAGGGAGGGTGAGGTAGGGCAACATGAGTCAGAGTTATATGAGGCAGGGAGAATGAGGAAGGGTAAGATGATGTACGGTAAGATAAGGAAGGGAAGGTGAGGCAGGGTAAGATGAGGAAGGGAAGGTGAGGCAGAGTAAGATGAGGAGGGTGAGGCGACGCAGGTCCAATCCGACACTAATTAAGTTATTGGGCAGAACTTGCTGTGTTGCTCCCAGGCGTCACCAGAACCGCCCCCTCCAGCCATTTTTCATTTAATCCCTCAATCCTTATCCATCTCCCCTCACCTTCACTCTCTCTCTCTCTCTCTCTCTAAAAAAAAAAAAAAAAAAAAAAAAAAGTTTCGTGGTAACAATAATCAAATATAAAATGTCATGAGTGAAATAAAATTTTTAATTAATATATATATATATATATATATATATATATATATATATATATATATATATATATATAGAGCCTCAATCCCGTTTGGGGTGTCCACAAACAAATCGCCTCCAAGTCGCTCTCTCTCTCTCTCTCTCTCTCTCTCTCTCTCTCTCTCTCTCTATATATATATATATATATATATATATATATATATATATATATATATATATATATATATATATATATATATATATATATATATATATATATATATATATATATATATATGAACCCTCTGTGGTACAGTGGTAGAGCGTGCGTTTCGTACACGGGTGAGCCAGGGTTCGCCCGCCACTAGGGTCATAAACTTTGGGAGTGTTCACCCGGCCACGTACTGCATTGGCGGACACAAGGGGTGCTGTGGTTGAACCAGTGTCGCTTACTATAAAGTATGCTTGCATCCAGTCGGCTTGCGCAGGCCGATTACACTTGGTTCACAGACTACACTCACATCCAAAGCCACTCCAACACTACAATTACACTTACAAGCACTTCTCACCCTACATACAATCTCTACCACACAGCCTAAGCCACTTGGTCGAGATACATTGGCTGCATCGTCCCGACTTCGGTCGGGATAGGCCGGTCCTGCAGTGGACACTCAAACGGCTGATGATATATATATATATATATATATATATATATATATATTGTTACGGAACAGAGAAAGATAATGTACACTTTAAGTGAGAATACTAAAAATCACTACTGTCCCGTAAAGTTCCAGGTTCAAAACAAAAGAGTTAGGTAAAATTACAAGTTAAAGTTTAATGCTCAAACTAACAACAAAACATTCAGGACTCATAAGGATAATGTAATGGCAAATAAACAGGTTAAATATATGGTTAACTGCAATAGCCTCTATTAACACGAAACTAGCAAGAGTAAATTTATCTAAGTCAGCCCTGATAAATGAAAATACACCGGGTAATGCTCAGTTAATGCAAGATAAATTATTACAGATACAAACTATTATCAAAAATGACTGACATAAAACCCAACATTAATCAAAAACCTCACTAGGCCTAAGAATTAACCTTATGCTACACAGTACAAGAAAAAATACAACAGTTATACTCAAATTACACACAGCTGCTAGATGTTTGGAGATTTCTTGAGCACTCACAATAATAAAATCTGTACAGGGGAGGACAGAGATGTGAACAAAATGAGGAGCAGATCTAAGTGGCAATGATGCAGAGACTGAGCTCATTATATAGGGGCCAGCAGAGCTTGATACAACTTGTAAGAAGGACGCGCAAATGAAGCCATGGGGACAAAGAGTTGACAATCCCGCACTCAACAACAGAAATGACGACTTACTCTACTATAACGGTAGAAGGGGGGAACTGAGGCAGAACACGCTCGTGATCAAACATGCAGCATACTGTGCGTTAAAATTACACAAAGGATGATGAAATCATAGGCTATGTAACACCTCCCCACAAAGAAAAAGAAATTTACAAAGGAAATTTCTTATTACTCTAAAACAATCTGTATATGGCATTACAGAACATGCAAAAGTCTTTCCTAATGTTACAAAACATGAGATCTCCCTAGCACGTTCAGTCATAGGTACTTGCCAGTATACCTTTAACAAATCAAACTTACTTATGCACCTAGCCTTTCCGATCTTGTCTATGCAATCTTCCACACGAGGGAGAGGGTAAGTGTCTGTTTTGGTTATCTGATTAACACGTCTGTAGTCGATGCAAAGCCTCTGTGACCCACCTGGCTTAGGGACTAGAGTGACAGGAGAACTCCACTCGCTCTGACAGGTCTCAATCATCTTGTGGTCCAACAGGTAGCCAAGCTCCTTCTGGATGAGAGGAACTTTCACTGGGTTCACACGGTAAGGAGGCAATTTAATTGGCTTTGCGTCTCCAACATCGACATCATGCATCAACACAGTGGTTCTTCCTGGAGTGGCACGGAAGACTTGCGGGTACTCATGCAGTAATGCCGAAAACTCCTGCCTTTCCTCGGGAGGTAGATGAGAGAGCTTAGTCTGGAGATCATTCATGATATCAGGATTCTTCCCCAAACTATCACTCAGGCTCATACTGCATGGGAGAGCTTCACTTGCAGACTCGGGTGGAACAGCTACAGTGCAGACTGGATTATTTTCGTCCCGCCTGTGATATAACTTCAGCATGTTGATGTGACAAAGTTGCTTGCACTTTCTACGATCTGGTGTGGCGATGACATAGTTGACATCACTGAGTTTCTTCTCCACGAAATAAGGACCGCTAAACTTGGCTTGAAGAGGTTGCCCATGAACTGGTAGCAGAATCAAAACCTGATCTCCTGGCTGAAAGTGGCGTAACCTGGACTTCTTATCATACCAAGTCTTCATCTTCTCCTGAGCAGCTCCTAAATTCTCTCTCGCCAGCTGTAAAGCAGTGGACAGCCGTTCTTTGAACTTCATCACATACTCCAGCAGGTTGACGTCATCTTCCTCCGACAGCGAGCATTCCTTGAGTAACTTAAGGGGTCCTCTTACTTCATGGCCAAACAGTAGTTCAAAAAGTGAGAAGCCCAGTGATTCATTTGGAGATTCTCTTGCAGCAAACACAACGAATGGAAGACCTTTATCCCAGTCTTTCTGATGTTCCAAACAGTATTTCTTGAGCATCGATTTGAGTGTTTGATGATATCTCTCCAACGCTCCTTGGGTCTGGGGATGGTAAGCTGAAGACGTGATCTGGGTGATGCCCAACTCTTTCAGAGACTGCTTGAAAACGTTTGACATGAAATTACTTCACCGGTCTGACTGTACCTCCTTGGGCAGACCAAACCTTGTGAAGAACCCTAGCATTTCCTTAACCACGTTCTTTGCTGAGATGTTTCTAAGTGGAATGGCTTCAGGATAACGAGTAGCCATATCAATCATGGTCAACACATAAGAAAATCCTGAAGAAGTCTTAGGAAGAGGGCCCACAATATCCACCAACACACGGGTGAAAGGCGCCTCAAAAGGAGGAATGGGAACTAGAGGTGCAACCTTTTCGGTCTGATTACACTTCCCCACAACTTGACAGGTGTGACAAGACTTACAATACCAGGAAACATCCCTGAAGATACCTGGCCAGTAGAAGTGTTTCAAAATGCGTGCCACAGTCTTCCTCACTCCAAGGTGTCCTGCCAAACTGGAATCATGAGCCACTCTAATGATATCCTGCCTACAAACACGAGGGATGACAACTTGATGTACAACCTCCCATTCACAGTCGGCTGATGCTGTTGGGGGTCTCCACTTCCTCATAAGTACTCCTGACTTTACATAATAACAAGTAGAAGCACCGGCTGACTCTTCTTCACTGTAAGCAGAGTTAGCTAGACCTTTCAACTCAGGGTCAGCAACCTGCAACTCAACCAACTCTTGACGAGACAAATTATCAACACTACGGGGTACTGCCTCATCTGGTGAGTGGTCCAAATTAGCAAGAAAAGTGTCAGCTAGGATAACATCATCATCATCATTATCCTCTAAATCACCAGTAACTTTAGACTTAGCCCTAGTGACAGCACATGCAGGGAACACATCAGGGACATCACAATCCTGGGTCGCAGCCACTGGCTCACTAGACAACTGAGGAGCTGGACACACTTGACTTCCACCAATATCATTTCCAAGTAAGAAAGTTACACCTGACATTGGGAGTGTCTCAACCAATCCAACCATAACGGAACCATTAACAAAACCAGACTCTAAATTCACTCTGCACAGAGGGACAGAGAAGTAATTATTCCCTACACCTTGTAACATTACAGTTTCATCAGAGGAATTAACATTAGAGCCTAGAACACTGGTCAGCATAAGGGATTGGCAAGCACCTGTATCCCGATATATTTTAACTGATTTCCTGTCATTACTGTCCAGAGGACTGACAAAACCATCAGACAGGAAATTAGCACATGAACTCTTGAGAGTGTCACCCACGTTATTGCTCAAAAGAGGAGCTCCATCATGAGAATTTAAGTTACCCCTCAAAGCAGGTTCAGTTAACTCAGTTAAAGAATTCTGGGAACTCTCAAGAGTGGACACTAGACCAATTGACTGAATATTTAAAGACTCCTTTTTGTTCACATCACGCTGTCTCCTGAAACATCTCTCCGTAGTATGACCAAGCTTACTACAATAAGTACATTTACTTTTCTGAAATCTAGAGGTGAAGCTGGTATTTACTTCCTGAGAAACATCATCCTTATTCTCTTTCCTGTTACCTGTACTCTGAGTAGAGGCAACGTACTTACTCTCAGCTTTCCCTTTTTCTCTAGAATATCTCTTGTGAGTGAGAACATATTCATCAGCTAAAACTGCAGCATCAGACAAATTATCTATTCTTCTTTCATCAAGATATAGGCTTACATCTTTACTAATACACCTTTTGAAGTCCTCCAGCAAAATCATCTGCTTAAATTTGTCAAAATCAGAATCCACATTCTTAGAATTTAACCACTGCTCTAACAGATCTTCTTTGATTTTTGCATACTCAACATGGGATTGCTTATCTTGCTTGTAAGTTGTCCTAAATTTTACTCTATAGGCTTCAGGAACAAGCTCATAGGCCTTAAGAATCAAGCTCTTAACTACATCATAATTATCAGATTGATCCTGAGGCAAAGATGCATAAGTTACTTGAGCTTTACCGG
>NW_027644283.1:0-4995 GCF_032717465.1 Coenobita brevimanus
TAAACAGGTAATTCGCTATAACTAACAAAGTAAATAAGCAAATAAATAAATAAATAAATAAATAAGGCTCAGATGTAGGACTCCACAGTAATAATAGAGTTTTATATTTAACCTGTTCCACTTAATAAGTTAATGTTTGATATTTTATTATTAACATTCCTGTTTTACACTGATGCAGATGAGATGAAATATGTTAAGAAAATTAATGAATGATGAAACGTAACATAGTCTTTTTTTGTGGCTTAAGCATAACAGAAAATATTTTTTGAGTATTACATATTCCATATAGTACGGTAACATGTTATAAATTACTGAAGACAATGCTGGTTGCCCTTATCGGTTCTTGTTTGTGTGTGTGTGTGTGTGTGTGTGTGTGTGTGTGTGTGTGTGTGTGTGTGTGTGTGTTCCACAGCGATCCTTTCATCTGTTTCCAATATAGGCTACGAGTTTGTCTGCGGGCCAGCATTATAGAGGCGGGTGTGGGAGGGATGGCAGGGGGTATCATACAGGATAAATAATGTCAGCGGCTGTAAACCTTCTGACACCGTAGCTATAACACCGCCACACCCACACCCACAAGTGGTCACAGCTGCCCTCTACTCTCTCCTCACTTATTCTTAAGAATCGATTTTAGAATTTTGTCGTTCAAGCAGTGCTCTGAATTTGCAGCTACATTCATTTCCTTTATTGTACGGGTTTGCTTTAGGAAGGTATTTTTTCTCTCCACCTGACAAATTCAGAGGAGGGTGTTGTTATCACTGGGATCAAGACCATTAGGTGGAATAAAAATATCGTTTCCGGGCCAGAACTCAGAAAGTATTCACTATAGAGTCATGAAATTTCATGTAGTTATGTGTCCTACTGTGAACTGGTGCCCCTTGATGGGTAGAATGCTGTGTCTTAAGTTATTTATTTATTTGTTTTTCTTGGTTATTATTCCCTAACTTTCTTCACCCTTTAAATCTTATCATCTCTCTCTCTCTCTCTCTCTCTCTCTCTCTCTCTCTCTCTCTCTCTCAAATCTTTTACCTCTGCGGTTTGGGAATAAGATTTTCTACTAATATTAAAGCCTTAGATCACCGTTGGGACCCTACAGTTTGGGTGGCCTGTGTGTCTATGGAACTCTTTGCAACTGTCCTTCTTTCCAGTTTCTAATCCTGTCTCTCTCTCTCAGCCTCTTTCTCGTTTCTGTTACATACCCCCTATCTCTGACACTGCATTGCTCTTCCTCCCCACCTTTCTCTCTCTCTCTCTCTCTCTCTCTCTCACACACACACACACACACACACACACACACACACACACACACACACACACACACACACACCTCAAGTTATCTTAAATATTTCCACCCTCATGATAGGAAATTAAACTTGAGGTGTCCAAACAGAGAACGGACATTTTTGTGAGTGGGAACCTGGGGAGTTTGACTATATATTTGTGGACAGAGAGAGAGAGAGAGAGAGAGAGTATGAATGAGTGGATTGGTTGGGATCTTCATGTGTGTGTGTGTGTGTGTGTGTGTGTGTGTTTAGTTCATTCAACTTAGCGGCGATTTTCATCCTGTGGCAGCCTATTTCACGAAGCTCAGTGGCAGAATAAGGCAGTACTACGGCTCTACAACCTTTCCATAGCACTCCTTCGTGACTAGCATCAAATTTTGTCGGTGTCTGCATTCAGGGTGGGGAGATGGCAGTTTTACACCTAGATGAAGTGAACAGAGCATAGTGGATTCTAACTTGATTTATTAAGGGAACTAGTTGTAGTGCCCCAGGTTCATCTGAAAAATGGTTTAATCTTGTCTTCCGCACCCCCGGGGAAGGAGGGGAAAGAATACTTCCCCAGTGTCTCTGCTTGTTGTAAGAGGCGACTAAAAGGGGCCTTTTTGTCTCCCATCTTTCTCTCCTTACTGTCCTTTTCTGCTCTTCTGTCCTACCTCTCTTCTTGATATATCCGTGTTTTTTCCGGCCTTTATTTTCCCTCCACTCCCACAATGCCATGTAGCCATATAATGGCTGGATGTTTATTCTTCATTATATCTTCCTTTCTGATCGTCTGCAGTTCACCTTTCTCCTCCCGGGGGATAGGGATGTAGTTAAGTAGCGTTTGTATAACCAGGCAGTTGAGCAATCTGGTTATGTCTGTGGCACTAACTCTCGAAGGGAGGACATTTAGTGAACAAGCATCGTTTATCTTAACTCTTATAACTCTGCATGGACACCGTAAACTTGGAATATTACTGTGGTTGGAAAATTATAGCGATTTTTGCCAAAATTCTTTGATCATTGATCACAGGAACTCGAGTGCTAAAGTTTATACCCGAGGACGTCATCTTTATCTTGTTCTTGTTGTCACCAGGGGTGGTGGAGAGGGATGCCTTCACGTGTTGGCACCGACAGGGTGAGCGAGCTGCCTGGTTATATAAACGCTCCTCAGCTACTTCCCTATCCCCCAAAAGAGGGTGGTAGACTGCAAGAGAAGGGCAGTTTTAGCCTGCAGTCCACCGGGTTTATGTTTCAAATGAACCTGCCGCTACTCTTCCTCCCCCCCCCCCTTGGCGATTTTATGCAGTTTAGGAGAGCACCCAAGTACTGAAGGGGTAAATGTTGTCTATGTCTAACCCCTCCAGTTCTGAAATTCACTCCTGTACTGAATAAAATCATCTGGATATCACTGGTATGCAATTTTTTCTTTTTAGTGGAGCACTCTGTAGTAAAATGGTTAATGCTGACTGCATCTAACGCCTCCAGTTCTTAATATCTCTCCATTACCTTAACCCACCACGTGCCAGTGCTGTTTTAAAACGATCTGACATAATTCCGTGGCCAGTGCCAGTGCCGTTTTAAAACAGTTTATAATAAAAAAATTCACTGTGACCGCATTTTTCTAGATTCGCCGGTAAAAATTGGCAGGCATGTATGGTAACTGTTTCTCTACCACCCCCCAGGCTGTCAAGGGCATACACTCACTCGCTCCCTCCCTCACGCTCACTCTGCCTCACTCTGCCCGTGTGCCTGTGCTGTGCATAGTGAAGGCATTTTGTAAATATTTTCACGGAAGTGTAAGTTGTAAATATTTTCTTGTAAGTGTAAGGACTATATACTGAATTCAAGTTGTAAATACCTTCTTGTAAATGCCAGGACTGTACGTAATGAAGTCAGGTTGTACCTATCTTCAAGGAAGTGTAAGATAATGCATTCACAGTGAGAAAGACATGCAAATTGTGATAGAAGATAAAGTAATAAGTAATCAGAAAAGTGTACTGAACATTGCTATACCTTTCCAGCATAAAAACCTGAGTATACCTTACATAGAAAACGGCTTTCTCTCACCTACGTGGTGAGCGTGAGAGAGTGGCTATACCTGTATACGAGTATGCAGGACTCAATAAAATCCATTTCCAAGCTTTAGTGAGCATTTTAATGGTGAAATTCGTTGTTTTCACATCAAAATCAATCATTTTAGCCAAAAAAAAGTCGAGAAATGGCCGGCACAGAGGCGACCCATAGGGCTAAAAATAGCTGGCACACGGCGGGTTAAAAAGTCTATACCGTATAGCAAGAATACCCTACCAAACCTATACCGGTATATATAAAAGAGCCGTGTTGTTTGTTTGTTAATTTGTTTGTTTGTCCTTCAATCACGCCCAATCAAGGGCCAAAGACCCCGACATCCCTATATATTCTGAATCAGGGTGACCCAAGGATGGTTTCAAGGGGATCAAAATTCAGATCTGGGTCATCTGAGGTCACCGGTAGAGTATTTGCCTTTTTGGCCCGGGCAACGCCGGGCACCCCTGGCGCTCAAATTTTAGCGTGGAGACTCACATGACCTCCAGTTCGGACATAGGCTATGTGAGGTTGACCTTCAAGGTCATTTGGGGTCACCGGTCGGGGGCCATTTCAGGTCACCGGCAATACACGCTCGAATGACTGAGTACTGCAGCCCAATTTTTGGCATGGAGACTCACATGACCTCCAGTTCGGACATAGGCTATGTGAAGTTGACTAGGTCATTTAAGGTCGCCTGTCAGAGGTCATTTGAGGTCACCGGTAACAGTAAACAAATGAGCACAAATACTGTCCTTTTGTCTGCGAAAACTGAAATAGAAATTCCTGGACTTCTCATATGCAGTCCTTCTTCAAAAGCATAAGTGGTACATGGTCTTTCTGGAATAGAAAGAAAAATTGAACTAAAAAAATAGGATTAGAGTGTTTTCCTTTTTGTCCCGGCACCGCCGGGTTCCCCTGCTAGTAAATAAAGAAATAAGTAAATATATACAGTATATTGAAGCGGTTAAAGGATGCGGATGGTATTTCTCCGTTACAACGCCCTTTATTTTTTTATTTTTTTTATTTTTTTTAGGGGAGGGGGTGCTAGGGGTACCTCATGAGTTGAATATAATCAGCTTATCACAGGGAGAAATTAACTATATATATATATATATAAAAAATTATACCTACTCAGTTAAGGGGAAAGAAAGGCGATTGTAGTCTTTTGCTGTTATATTATTTTCATTTCTCATATAATCAATTTCTCGAGCTGGAAAAGACTATCCGGTTAAATAAGACAGGGTATAGCATCATGGTGACGGAATGGTGAGGCGAGGAATATACCGTTTAATATGCTTTGTCTTTATTATCGTCCACCTTTACCAAGGCGTCTGTGTGTGTGTGTGTGTGTGTGTGTGTGTGTGTGTGTGTGTGTGTGTGTGTGTTCCCATTATATCTCATAAACGGCTTGAGCTATCAACATGAAACCTTCAGGGTACCAAGATGTGGCAAACGTCTTTGATGAGTTCGAAACTGGGTACTCAGGGAGGTCAAAGTCACCAGAACTGCTGTCAAATGTCAACTAGTTTTTATTGGCCGCCTCTGGCACCAGCATATCTCATGAACGGCTTGAGCTATCTACATGAAACCTTCAAGGAATGAAGATATGGCAAAAATCTTCCGCCCCCCCCCCAAGGGTGGTGCTGCCCCTAGACCTCCCCTG
>NW_027644284.1:0-23463 GCF_032717465.1 Coenobita brevimanus
GGGGGACGCCGCCCCAGGGGCCCCCGGGGGTCGGGGGTGTGCTGCCTCCCAGGGGGGAGTTCCACTATCCGGCCCCATGCTGGGGGGCCCTGCTCCCCTTCCCTCCGGCCTACCGGGGGGGGCGCCTCTCCTTGGCCACCCCGAGGGGTCCACCGCCTCCCTGTCCCCTCTCGCAAGGGCTCCGCCATCCCAGGGAGGGACGCCAGGCTTCGGAATACTTTCCCTTCATTTATAAATTATCGTCCACCTTTAGCAAGACGAGGCTATATAGTTCTGTCGACGTGCCTGTGTGTGTGTGGGGGGCCTGGTTGTTTTCTCTCCTTCGTGACAAGTATCACGGGATGCACCTTCAACTCTGTGACATTTTGTAGATTTCTTTTTTCTTGTTTTATACTGTCAGAGGTTGTCATCCCCGAAGCCCTATCTGTTTTGGTGTGTTCCGTATATATATATATATATATATATATATATATATATATATATATATATATATATATATCATCAGCCATTTGAGTATCCACCGCAGGACCGGCCTATCCCGACCGAAGTGGGGATGATACAGTCAATGTATCTCTACCAAGTGGCTTAGGCTGTCTAGCAGAGATTGTATGTAGAGGGAGAAGTGCTTGTGAATGTGATTATAGTGTTGTAGTGGCTTTGGATGTGTGTGTAGTCTGTGGCCCGTGCAAGCCGACTGGGTGTAAGCATACTTTATAGTATGCAACATTGGCTCAACCGTAACACCCCTTGTGTCTGCCAAAGCAGTACATAGCCGGGAGAACGCTTCCAAAATTTATTACCTTGGCAGGGCGCGAACCAACGCTCTTCACTGTACGAAAACGTACACTTTACCACTGTACCACAGAGGCTCCTCTCTCTCTCTCTCTCTCTCTCTCTCTCTCTCTCTCTCTCTCTCTATATATATATATATATATATATATATATATATATATATATATATGTGTGTGTGTGTGCGTGTGTGTGTGTGTGTGTGTGTATGAGAGAGAGAGAGAGAGAGAGAGAGAGAGAGAGAGAGAGAGAGAGAGAGAGAGAGAGGCGGAGACGCGCCCGCGAGCGCATGTGCATGCTTGCATGTATAGGTTCGTTTGTGTGTGTGTATGTGTGTGTGTGTGTGTGTGTGTGTGTGTGTGTGTGTGTGTGTGTGTGTGTGTGTGTGTGTGTGTGTGTGTGTGTGTGTGTGTCTTTGAACACATAACCTCCAGCCTCTGTAAATGTGAGGCAGAGGGACTTGATTACTGACTTTCTCTCTCTTCTTGCTCTCTTTTCTGGCTCTTTTATTCTCACATGTTCCCAAACCTCTGTGGCTTTTTTTTTTTTTTGTTCTTTGTTCCATTTTCTCTTCGTTTCTTCTTCTTCTTCTTCTTCTTCCTCCCCCCCCCCTCTCTCTCTCTCTCATATCATTCCCATCAACATTCCTCTTCCCCATCCCCATCCCTCTTCTCTCCCTTCCTCTCCATATCTTTGTGTCCTTCCTTCCCTTTCCTCCTCTTCTCTCCTCTTCACTGGTTATTCTCCCTCCCTCTTCCAGTCCTCATTACTTCCCTCTTTCACTCTCCCCATCCCCTCTTCTCTCTCTCTCTCTCCCATTCTTTATGTCTGGTCTTCCTCCTCCTTCCCATCCCTTGCTTTTCATCACTCTTGTTATCTGTATTCTTCTCCCCTCCCCTCCCTCCCCCGTCTCTCTTCCTCACCTCTTTTCCCATCTCTCTTCCCCTCCCTCTCCTCTTCTTTATCCCATTCGAATACCTCTTCTTTTCCTCTCCCTCTTCTCATCCTTGCCCAGCTTCCCATCCCTTTTCCTCTCCCATCCCTTTCCACTTCTCCCTCCCTTTCATCTTATCCTTCCCTTTACACTTCTCCTTCCCGTTCTCCTTGCCATCCTTCTACCCTGTCAACCTTTTCCTCCCCTAACCTTCTGCATTTGCCCTTCACTCCCCATCCCTCCCTTCTCCTTTCCCCTTCACCTCCCCAAACCCATCCCCATTCCCCCCAATCCCTACCACCACTCCCTTCCCTTCCCCTTCCCCCATTCTTCACTCCATCGGAAAAGTTTAATAATGCGAAGGCACGAGCTGGGAGAAAGGTGGGGATAAGTTGAGGAAGAGAATGGGGAAGGGAGAGGAGGGGAAAGAAGTTGGAAAAGAGTTTGAGAAGAGAAGCTGGGGAGGAGCTGGAGGGGAGGAGCAGGGGGAGGGGAGAGGTACAAAAGACTACAAACTTACAAACGAGTATAAAGGAAAGTAAACAGCAACGGACCTGTTGGTCCTTTCGTGGTTGTTTGGTATAGGGAAGGTTGGAACTAACAAAACTTCTATCAGTTTTCAGGGATAGAAAAGTAGGAAGCACCCCCCCAACCCACCAAACACTCCAGTAGAATCCGGCAGGAAATAGTGAGAAGGATCACCATGCATCACAGAAGAACTGTCATGGAATTTTCATAGGAAAGAGGGAAAGGGAAATCTTATTCTAAACTATCTACCTGGAAAGGAGAGTAACATTAACAATATTTATCAATGATTTTCCGAGGGTTACATCATCTGGGCTCTGAAAAAAATAAAAAAAGAAGTTTATGTGTACAGAAGTGTATCATTCAGGAGTTAATATATTTAGCTGAGAGTTAGAAGACAGATACTTGTCCAAACGACCTTTAAAGATTAGTGCTATATCACAGTTTACTACATTGGAAGGCATTTTGTTCCACATATTTACAACTCAATTAAAGAAGAAATGCTTAGCTTTATGCGACTGGAATCATTTGCCCATTGCCTCTAGCAGAATTCGAGTCATCAACTGTGAAGTATTCATCGACAGCCATGTCATCGTGTTCTTTGAAGAATCTTATTACTTAAGTCTTCTTGTAACCTGAGTTTAGTTAAGGTAAAGAGATTCAGGGCTTCTCAACATACCTCATATGGTTTATTTTTCAATCTAGTAATCATTTGGTCATCCTTCACTGTACTCTCAAGTTTCTTTGTCTTTTTTGTAATAAGACTACCAGAACTGGACACAGTACTCTGAATGTAGACATACTGTAGTCGCGACGCAAGAGTCTGAAGGCTTCATTATCACACTCTGGCAACCTACATATCAACAGAGTGTCCAATTTAGTGTATAATATGGTATGCATAAGAAACAGATGTCAGCATTAGATCACATTATATCATATTATATATAACAAACCATCGATTATGTTATATTAGACACGAAATCGGACGCACTGTTGAGCAGCAGGTTGCCAGAGCACGATAATGAAACCTTCAGACTCGTGCACCGCGACTATAGAGAATTTCATAATTTGAGGATGATATCATGTGATTTTATTTGAAATGAACCCTCTACCAATGAATCCAATTAATTTGTCTGCTTTCTTAACAGCCACTGTACACTGTTTGCTTGGTTTAAGATCATCTGTTATTTTAAACCTTATTTTTTATTTATTTATTTTTTTTTACTGGCATTATCTAGTTGAATATTGTTCATGGTGTAACTGGCTTTTTAATTTCTATTTCTAATGTTTAATACTTAGCAATTACTAACATCAATGTCCATCCGCCAGGTTTGAGTCCAATTAAACAGTTGATCAAGATCACTTTGCATTGCCTGCATTTGTAAAGATGTGTCTCCTATTTCTAGTTTTAGTATCATCAGCAAATCTGGATATTTTACAAATTAAACCCTCATCTATATCATTTATGTATATAAAAAACAGAACAGGATACAGTTATGAGCCCTGTGGCACACCACTAGTAACATCTTTCCAGTCTGATTTAACATTTATTACGACCCTCCGTTTGCGTTCTGAAAGGTGGTGGTAATCGATCCACCCGAGCACATCACCTCTGAACCCATGTGCATTCAGTTTCTGAAGTAGCCTTTTATGCGGACCTTTATCAAATGCTTTTTGAAAATCGAGATATACAATGTCAACAGATCTGGTCTCATCATATATCCTGAATATATCAGTAGAAATCCAAGAGATTCATAAGGCAAGAGTGATTATTCCAAAAAACATTTCGTGAATCTTCAATAAGATTATCTAGTTCTAGGTGCCCTATCTCTGCGAACAGTTTCCAACAACTTGCACACCACTGAAGTTAAGTTTATTGGTCGATACTTTTCTGGTTGTGAATGTTGCCTTTTCTGAATATCGAGGTTATATTTCCAAGTTTTCATCCATGTGGCACCTTACTGGTTAATAGTGATTTACTGAATAGCTATGCTAATGGCTAACATATTTAATTTACTGTTTCTTTTACAATGCACAGAGATATTTTATCTGGCCCTGGTGTTTTAATCACTATAACAGTGGTTCTCAACTCGTTTCAGGCCATGGACCACTAGCCCAGTTTAAAAAAAATATCGTGGACCATTTCATTTTTGAGTAATGATAAATAAAGCATACACAACAAACATTTTGGTTAGAAATCTATTTCTTACAAACAGAATTTCGAGAAATGATATAAAATAGTAGACAGCTGACATTTTGGTCTGAAATATATTTCTTCCAAACATAATTTCCAGGAAATAAATGAATGCTTCTATAACATTTTGCTGTGAAATTTATATCTAACAAACAGAATTTTGAAATTATGTAGGAGTATACAACTAACATTTTTCTTTGCAACCAGACTTTTGAATTCTCTTCTCACTGACAAGCTTTTCAATGTTAGGAGTGGTACTTGATAATGCGCAATGAATATCGCATTCCACTGCAAGCCGATTCCTCTGGACTTCATGTGCAACAAACATGAAAATCTGCTTTCACACGTGGAAGTTGATGCAAATGGCAGAAGACATCTGACTGTATGTGTTGACAGATTTGGGTAAGTACCAATCATACTGCAATAATCAATACGGTAGGAATAATACAATAAAATGAATGGCCAATTATTTATTTAGATAAAATTTTTGGTACCGAATTTTCAATAAATTTAAAAATATTTTCACCAATCTCCAGTTTATTACCAAATATAGTGAACGTCCTGTGGACCACCTAAAAAGTCACCATGGACCACCAGTTGAGAACAACTGCACTATAAGTTGACCAATGTCAAGTCATATATTTTCGCTAACAGTCTGTCTATCTATTGCCAGACGTCATAATCCCATATGGGATGGCCACAAACAAATCGCCTCCACGTCGCCCTGTCCCCCGCCATTTCACTGCCCTGCTCCCAACTCACACTCCCCTCTTTCATATACCTCTCCACTCCATCTCTCCACCTCATCCTTGGCTTCCCCCTCCCCCTCTCCCCCTCCACCTCACTCACATACACTCTCCTCGTCAGTCTCTTACTCTCCAGTCAGTCGCTAATTATGTTATCCTCTTCTAAGGTAGCATGAAAAGCTGTGGGCATGGCATCTGTATCTTCATTTGTAAACACGGATGCAAAGAAAGTGTTTCAGCTGCCTCTGTTTCATCATCGGTATGCTCGGTATGCTGTCTCTTTCATTGTCGATATGCTCTCCATTATCTGTAACCAGTGCGCCAGTTCTTGGTGAAATTACCGTCTTGTTTCGGATATAACTGTAATTCTTTTTTTATTGCATTTACTGACGCACATAATGTAAGTTTCAAAGTTTTCCTTACTTTGCTATAATAATTTTTTGGTTCTCAACGGATAGTATCATAATTATTTGTAACACTTTGATTCTTTGACATAATATAATTTTTGTGTGCGAATTTTTTAGCTGATAGGCAACGTTTAATTTCCGTACTCCACCATTTTTTTTTTTATTAATTTTAGTAGGCCGTCTGTTCTGCAGTGGAATACAAAATGTTACTGCTGTCCTGAGAATATCTGTTAATAATTTCCATGCTTCATTGGTAACTACTCCATGAGCAATGGGATTCCAGTCACTAGAATCCCACTGGTAAGGGAAGCACTACGTGAGATGAGGAAAGGGAGGTTGGAAGGAAGATTAAGGGGAATGAGAGGTGAAAGGGAACTGGAAGAGTTTGGGGAGAAGAGTGGAGATTGGGGAGGAAGGTAAAGTTGTGGAGTGGTAAGGGAAAATGAGGGGAGGAGGAGGAGTTGTAAGAAAGAGAGGGGGAAGCATAAGAGAGAGAGTGTGGGAAATTGGGGAGCTAAAGGAAGGGAGAAAAGGAAACGATGGTAGAGGAGATTTGGGGAGGAAGGGAAGAAGAGGGAGTTGGAAGAGGTTAAATTAGAGGTGAGGGGTGCAGGTGGTGCAGGAGGAAGTTGAGAGATGTTGAATCAAGAGTGTCTGAGAAGGAGGGGTAGGGAAAAAGAGTGTGGAAGGCTTTGATGGAGATGGTAGAAAGATAAAGAGTTATAAAGAGAATTGGCAACAGGTTAAAAAGTGGAAGGAAAAGGAGAAGTGGAGAAAGAAAGAGTAAAGATTTCAGAAAGAGAGAGAGAGAGAGAGAGAGAGAGAGAGAAAGATAGGATTAACTAGTACTTAAAAGGTTACATAAAAGTCAAGCTGAGGGATGTAAGTAGCCTTCAAGTGTGTCGCTATGCTAAATAGAATGAATAAATTAGTGAGATCTTCAGGGTATGGGTGGGTGCCTTCATCTCTCTGTCTCTGTCTGTCTGTCTGTCTGTCTCTCTCTCTCTCTCTCTCTCTCTCTCAGTACAGTACTCCATTTATTTTATCACCCCTCCTCTTTCTTCTCTGTATTTCTCAGTCTTATTCTTGATTGCGCAGTTTGTATCACTTCGCATCTCCCCGTCCTTTATTAACTCTCTCTCTCTCTCTCTCTCTCTCTCTCTCTCTCTCTCTCTTTCCATTCGTCCCTGACTCTCCAAATCTCACTCACTCCATCATTCACTCTGTCTCACTCTGTTTCTCATTTTCAGTCTTTCTTTCAGTTCCCGCCTCACTCTGTCTCGCTTTCCATCTTTCACTTATTCTTTCACATTCTTTATTAGTGTCTCCCTTTTCACCACTCAGACTGATTTTTGTCTCTTGCTTTTTAGGTCCCATTCTTTCTTACTTCTTGTTCATTTTGTTTCTCTGTCTGTCATTATCCGTCATTCACTCTATTGTCATTCTGTCTCTGTCTCTCGCTTTCCATTTCTTACTCTTTCTTACTCCCCATCTCTCACTCTTCATCTCATACTTCTCAGGTCACACTCTGTCTTTCACATTCTTTCACTCTCATTCTTCATTTTTCAGTCTGTTTGTCACTCTTCATGTCCCACCGTTTGTCCCTCATCCTTCACTTCTCATTATTTAACTCTCCGTCTTCCTGTTTTTCATTGTTCATCTCACTGTCTCACTCTGCATCTCGCTCTGTCTCTCAGTATCTGACTCAGTCCTTTCATTATCTCGTATTCTTCGTCTTTCACTCTCTACTCTCGTTCTTTCACTCCCTCAGCCTTATACTATGCTGTCAGTGTCTCCCAGCCTCCAACTCCCAGGTCTTAAGCTTTTTGGTTTTAATTCTTCTTCCATTTGTCTGTCACTGTCCCATTCTCAATCACTCAGTCTTACATTTCCTATCCGGTCATTCTACTTATTTCACCACCTTCCATTCTACATTTCTCATTCTCACTTTATTTGCTTAAGTTTTTCCTTTGTCTTTTACTCTGTCATTCTCCATGGCTCACGCTTCTCACTCCTAATCTCCCACTCTGTCACTCACTCACTCTGACAACACCCCCCACCCCTCCCACCCTCTCCAGGCAGCCATGGAAACACAGACCGCGTACCATTGCAAACAAATTTGGCAGGACCGAGCTGGGTTGCTCTCGTCTTGCGTTGTGCTACCAAGTCCTTCTCCTCTTGCCCTTCCACCCACTATGGATGGACTAAGTTAGGGTTGGGGAAGAGAATGGGGCGAGGGTGGTGGGGTCAGGGATTTAGAGAGGGGGAGGAGCTAGGGTTGGGGAGGAACTGGATATTGCTGGATCTCTCTCTCTCTCTCTCTCTCTCTCTCTCTCTCTCTCTCTCTCTTTCTTTACCTTCCACCTGACAAAGTCAGAGGAGGCTGTTGTTCTATCTATCTATTGCCAGACGCCTTAATCCCATACGGGGTGGCCACAAACAAATCGCCTCCACGTCGCCCTGTCCCCCGCCATTTCACTGCCCTGCTCCCACTCACACCCCCATCTCTCATATACCTCTCCACCCCACCCCTCCATATCATCCTTGGCCTCCCCCTCCCCTTCTCCCCCTCCACCGCACTCACATACACTCTCCTCGTTAGTCTCTCATTCTCCATCCTCTCCACATGGCCAAATCACCTCAATGTGTTTCTCCTAACGTTCCTATCACATCCACATCCCCGCCACAATGCTCCTTCACTTCCTCATTTATCAATCTGTCTCTCCATGTGACTCCACAGGCTCCTCTCAAATAACTCACTTCCACAGCTTTCACTCTTGACTTCTGTTCCTCCAACAACGTCCAAGCTTCACTTCCATACGTTAGAGTTGGTATCACAATACTGTCATGTAATAACTTTTTCACTTCCATGCTCACTTCCCTGTTTCTTATCACTGCTTTCAAGGAACCAGCATCCTTTCTTCCTTGTTGTACCCTTTCAAGCACTTCACCCTCCAAACTTCCATCCTTACTTATCACTAGGATCAATAGGTGTCCGTCCATAGAGTTGGGCGGCAGGGATGTTGGCCGGCCATGGAGATTTCATTTGCAGGCCAGGACTCAAAAAATATTCACTATACAGTCATGAAATTGCACGTAGTTATGTGTCTTATATTGAACTGGTGCCTCTTGATAGGTAGAATGCTGTGTCTTATTTTTTTTTTTCTTCAAATAATGAAAAATTTAAAAAAAAGTTCAGAGATTTCAGTTCGACATGTACGAGGAATCTGAAGGGCTCAGTTTGTGTGTCCTCAAGGCGTTCTCCTTAAGCCCATCTTTAAAAGAAAAGACTGGGGGGGGGGGAGATGATGGCTGTTATGCGTTTGGTTAAGTGTGCAGGAGGTGGGAGGTATGTGCTTGATCAGGCGGAGATTTTGCAACAGCGTTGCGTTGCCCCTTTTTTTTTTTTTTTTTTTTTTTTTATCACTACATTGCTGATCATTGCTCTAAACTCTTTACTTGCATTTCTCTTCTGTTACTGAGGGCAATCGTATAAAAGCAATGTGTACAAACTTTTCGAAATTAACGGATATTAAATGTGACTTTTTTTCTTTTTTAAGGACACTTAAATACTACTAGCCTCAGGTTGTTCTTATTTACATAAAAAATACGCATTTTTCTAAAGTACGGTATGGTGATATTATTCAACTAAGAAAAAAATCCAAGTACCTTTAATGTTAACTGATGGAGTTATGGTCAGGTATGCATTGCCACAACCCCTGTAGTAGCCTTCATGTAGCAGTGTGGTAGTGAGTGTGGTGGAGTTGTCCTCATACAGCCTCATGATGCCCCCTGACTGAGCAGGCCTGCCACACAGAGATAACCAACCCACTCCACTGAGGTCGGCCACAGGTCCAACACAGTTGCTGTGTACATGTCTCGCTTATGTCAGTACCGTAGTGGGTGACTGTGCTGTATGGTGTGGGGTATTGTCACCCCAAAGTGGGTCTCTCCAGATTCTTTAAACTAACTGTACAAATGACATACCAGAATGTACAAAGAAGGATACACAAACAACCTTTGTATTTGCAATTAAAAATTTAATTCCGAATATCAAATTTAAACCCCATTTAAATTTACATAATTCCCTAATGGAACACATTTAGCTATATACGAAAGCATACAGTATATATCGGTATATATACATAAACCCCTCCCTACAACAGGGACTTAGCAACACACACACACACACACACACACACACACACACACACACACACACACAAAAGACTAGAGGTAAACCAGTTAGGATAACATACACCCAAATGCCATATTTATTACTGTCCCACTTAAAAGCAACACCACAGTCCCCCACACAATAACCCCCCTGGGGCCTGAAACAGACTAACGGTGTACTGAACTCGTACACCTCGCAGGGTATCAGCTACCTTTAAACTACCAGAGTCTCGGACTCCGATACAGCCAAACCTAGACACAATAACATAGCATATTAATACCAGAAAATATGTAAATAACCAAAAGGAATGTGCTACCTGAGCACCACAACAACTGCTTCCCTTCCACCGCCTCCACTGAACACTGCCACACGCACTGAGTTTCTCGACTGCTTTATAATCTCAGCATTTAACTGGGCATCCCCTTAGCCACAGTGTAAATCCCGTCATACACCCAAGGTTCACCATAACACTAGCACCAGTAACGAGGCAGCAGGAGGCGCGACACAGTCCAGGCAACAGCTGGTATGGAACTTCAGGCCACTCTTCCTTCTCTCTCTCCTCAGCTCGGTAACTGGTTACCAAAATATCTTTGTATACATACGAGATACACCAGATCATTAACTAATGGTTCATACTTTTGCTTGCATTAAACAATTCCAAATACACATAACTCATTAAACTAACGAAAACCATTTGACAATATGAACAGAACAATTACTAAAGACTTATTAATCATTTTCAGCTATTCTTCAAATACCTGAACCATCCAGCTAAATTTGAAACAGGTACTCGACTCATCTTCATAAAGCATACCGCCATAATTGAACCCTGGGAATATATATATGAAATAGTATCGAATTTATTAGACTACTTAAGAAAAAATAAATAAAACCAGAGGAAAAGTTGCTGACAGGTACAGCATCACATTTATTTGTATTGTGTGCCATATTTTAAGCTGTGTTGTGTATGTTTGTATGAGAGGAGTGGGTGGTGAATACAGCTCCTCTTGTGTAGGTGTCTCACTTGTGTAATACCGTAGTGTGTGACGTTGTGTTGATTGTATGGCATGCAGCATTAAACTTCGTTTTATATGTGTTAGCTGTGAAGTTATTCTGTTATTGTTTCATCTGCCAACGGAGTTGGCCGGTGTTTATGTATTCATCTGTGGCTGTTTGTTTGTTTGTTTGTCTGATTTTGGACAGCATCTCTCGAAAAGTTGTCATCGGATATCAATGAAATCTGGTGGATAGGTGGTCAGTTGGTCAATCAAAAATTATTTAGATGTTGATATGGATCCGTATCCAGATGCAGGAATAAATAAAAAAATTTTATTGGCGTTTGGTAAGGTATGCGTTCTTTGAGACTGTGTAACAGGGCAGACTAAGACTGTACAATTAACAGACTATTTGTGACCGTAAAAGTACATGTCTAGTACAAGAAAGTAATTACTGCAGCAAATCTTAAATCTGATTGACATTGACGGAGTTACTTTTTCTCTGAGTGCTTTGTAGTCGTTGTTATGACTCCAGGCTCATCAGAATCATGAACTGGGTGGACTGCTGGATGAAGCTGCCTTTCTGCAGTTTACCATCCACTTCTCGGGGGACAGAAAGAAAGCTGAGGGACTGTTTGTATTGCTGTCTCATGGAGCCGCACAACTATGTCGTGGTGTCCCCACGAGACGTCCCACTTCAGGAACTGTAAAGCTGTGTGGTCTGTGATTGTGTGAGATTATGAGTGGATAATGTATATGGTTCCCCCCTGCCATGCCTCACACCCACTGCAGCCATTCCTGCCACTGTTGTACCCCCAGTAACCTTGCTACAGCCCTCCTTAAACCTGTTGTACGCCTCAATAGCCCTAATACAGCCCTCCCTAGCCACGTTGTAAACATAAATAGCCCTGGTACAGCTCTCCCTAGCCATATGAGAGCCCTTCTTAAGCCTGCTACAACCCTTCCTACGCCTACTACACCCCTCACTAGGCCTAATTTAGCTCTTCTTACTCCTTACTTCGACGCCAGCCCTTCCCAGCTTCAGCCAACCAGAAATTAACATAAAGCCACTGTTATTTCTCTCCAACTTAGAAATAACCCAAAACTAACGAGGCACCCACGTCCAATCTAAACCTCAACCTCATACCGACCTAAAACTAAATCGAGCTTTACATCAGCCTAAAGCCAACTTAAACCTAACCCAAATCACATCCCAAAGGTAACCTAAAACCACCCTTAAGCCAGCATCATCTGACACTGAGTTTTAATTCCCTCTTCCATAATTATCGGTACCTGATAAGTTGCGTTTTAAGCCGATACTCTCTTGCCAATGCCTCGGACTTTCAGAGAAACTCGGTGTATTGATGGTGTGCGAATAAATACACTGAGATTACTTTAAAACTGCCAGGGTTTCTGTCACCTCGCCATAATCTTCTGGTGTTAGCCTGAATATAACATCTTAGCCAGTCCGTAGCAGCAAGAATTTATATCACATAAAAAACTGATGAACACCACCCGGACAATGCAACATCAGCTGCATGTATAGAAAGATATAAATGCATAGAGAGACATGCATAAATACACTGTATACATAATACATACATGCATACATACGTACTGTTACATAGCCTATGATTTCATCATCTTTTGTGTAATTTTAATGCACAGTATGCTGCATGTTTGATCACGAGCGTGTTCTGCCTCAGTCCCCCCCTTCTACCGTTATAGTAGAGTAAGTCGTCCTTTCTGTTGTTCAGAGCAGGATTGTCAACTCTTTATCCCCATGGCTTCATTTGCGCGTCCTTCTTACAAGTTGTATCAAGCTCTGCTGGCCCCTATATAATGAGCTCAGTCTCTGCATGAATTGCCACTTAGACCTGCTCCTCATTTTGTTCACATCTCTGTCCTCCCCTGTACAGTTGTTATTGTGAGTGCTCAGGGAAGTCTTCAACCATCTAGCAGCTGTGTGTAATTTGAGTATAACTGTTGTTGCATTTTTTCTTGCACTGTGTAGCATAAGGTTAATTCTTAGGCCTAGTAAGGTTTTTGTAATTTATGTAAGGTTCTTATTATCAGCCATCATTAATAATATTTTGTATCTGCAATAATATATCTGACATTCACTGAGTATTATCTGGTATCTCATTTTAACAGGGCTGACTTAGATAAATTTACTCATGCTAATTTCGTGTTAATAGAGGCTATTGCAGTTAACCATATATTTAACCTGTTTTTTGCCATTACATTATCCTTATGAGTCCTGAATGTTTTGTTGTTAGTTTGAGCATTAAACTTTAACTTGTAATTTTACCTAACTCTTTGTTCTGAACCTGGAACTATACGGGACAGTAGTGATTTTTAGTATTCTCACTTAAAGTGTACATTATCTTTCTCTGTTCCGTAACATAAATTTGGCGACCTCTCATCAGGATATTCAGGATAATATCATAAGGATATTGCTTGATATTTTGTGACTGTGATTTATTCATGATGTCTACTATTACTACACTTGATGAAGCCAAAGATTTTTTTGTCAAATGTGCAAACAGTGTGTGATGTAGAAAACAGAACAAAGAATGAACTTAAGCTTGTTGCTCAACAATTGGGAATTGCTGTTCGCTCTCATCATTCTAAAGATCAAATTGTTGACATGATTAATGAAAGCTTGTTTAATGTAACTCCTCCAAATGAGCAAACGCAGATTGAAATAGCTAAGTTACAGCTAGCCCTGCAGGAGTCTCGTGCTAAGGAGGCTGAATTTCAGGCCCGTTCTAAGGAGGCTGAGGCACAAGTTGAAATTGCTAGGATTCAGGCAGACCATGAGTATCGCATGAAACAAGGTGGAACTGGATCATCTTGCTCTGATGATTTTGATGTGGCTAAAAATGTTAAACTTGTCCTCCTTTTAATGAATCTGATTTAACAAAGTATTTTCAGTTGTTTGAGAGGGTAGCTACAGGTTTTAATTGGCCCAAAAAGTATTGGCCAGTACTCCTTCAAACTGTTCTCACCGGTAAAGCTCAAGTAACTTATGCATCTTTGCCTCAGGATCAATCTGATAATTATGATGTAGTTAAGAGCTTGATTCTTAAGGCCTATGAGCTCGTTCCTGAAGCCTATAGAGTAAAATTTAGGACAACTTATAAGCAAGATAAGCAATCCCATGTTGAGTATGCAAAAATCAAAGAAGATCTGTTAGAACAGTGGTTAAATTCTAAGAATGTGGATTCTGATTTTGGTAAATTTAAGCAGATGATTTTGCTGGAGGACTTCAAAAGGTGTATTTATAAAGATGTAAGCCTATATCTTGATGAAAAAAGAATAGAAAATTTGTCTGATGCTGCAGTTTTAGCTGATGAATATGTTCTCACTCACAAGAGATATTCTAAAGAAAAAGGGAAAGCTGAGAGTAAGTACGTTGCCTCTACTCAGAGTACAGGTAACAGGAAAGAGAATAAAGATGATGTTTCTCAGGAAGTAAATACCAGCTTCACCTCTAGATTTCAGAAAAGAAAATGTACTTATTGTAGTAAGCTTGGTCATACTACGGAGAAATGTTTCAGGAGACAGCGTGATGTGAACAAAAAGGAGTCTTTAAATATTCAGTCAATTGGGCTAGTGTCCACCCTTGAGAGTTCCCAGAATTCTTTAACTGAGTTAACTGAGCCTGCTTTGAGGGGTAACTTAAATTCTCATGATGGAGCTCCTCTTTTGAGCAGTAACGTGGGTGACACTCTCAAGAGTTCATGTGCTAATTTCCTGTCTGATGGTTTTGTCAGTCCTCTGGACAGTAATGACAGGAAATCAGTTCAAATATATCGTGATACAGGTGCTTGCCAATCCCTTATGCTGACCAGTGTTCTAGGCTCCAATGTTAATTCCTCTGATGAAACTGTAATCTTACAAGGTGTAGGGAATAATTACTTCTCTGTCCCTCTGTGCAGAGTGAATTTAGAGTCTGGTTTTGTTAATGGTTCCGTTTTGGTTGGGTTGGTTGAGACACTCCCAATGTCAGGTGTAACTTTCTTACTTGGAAATGATATTGGTGGAAGTCAAGTGTGTCCAGCTCCTCAGTTGTCTAGTGAGCCAGTGGCTGCGACCCAGGATTGTGATGTCCCTGATGTGTTCCCTGCATGTGCTGTCACTAGGGCTAAGTCTAAAGTTACTGGTGACTTTGAGGATAATGATGATGATGATGTTATCCTAGCTGACACTTTTCTTGCTAATTTGGACCACTCTCCAGATGAGGCAGTACCACGTAGTGTTGATAATTTGTCTCGTCAAGAGTTGGTTGAGTTGCAGGTTGCTGACCCTGAGTTGAAAGGTCTAGCTAACTCTGCTTGCAGTGAGGAAGAGTCAGCTGGTGCTTCTACTTGTTATTATATAAAGTCAGAGTACTTATGAGGAAGTGGAGACCCCCAACAGCATCAGCCGACTGTGAATGGGAGGTTGTACATCAAGTTGTCATCCCTCGTGTTTGTAGGCAGGATATCATTAGAGTGGCTCATGATTCCAGTTTGGCAGGACACCTTGGAGTGAGGAAGACTGTGGCACACATTTTGAAACACTTCTACTGGCCAGGTATCTTCAGGGATGTTTCCTGGTATTGTAAGTCTTGTCACACCTGTCAAGTTGTGGGGAAGTGTAATCAGACCGAAAAGGTTGCACCTCTAGTTCCCATTCCTCCTTTTGAGGCGCCTTTCACCCGTGTGTTGGTGGATATTGTGGGCCCTCTTCCTAAGACTTCTTCAGGATTTTCTTATGTGTTGACCCTGATTGATATGGCTACTCGTTATCCTGAAGCCATTCCACTTAGAAATATCTCAGCAAAGAACGTGGTTAAGGAAATGCTAGGGTTCTTCACAAAGTTTGGTCTGCCCAAGGAGGTACAGTCAGACCGGGGAAGTAATTTCATGTCAAATATTTTCAAGCAGGCTCTGAAAGAGTTGGGCATCACCCAGATCACGTCTTCAGCTTACCATCCCCAGACTCAAGGTGCGTTGGAGAGATATCATCAAACACTCAAATCGATGCACAAGAAATACTGTTTGGAACATCAGAAAGACTGGGATAAAGGTCTTCCATTCGTTGTGTTTGCCGCAAGAGAATCTCCAAATGAATCACTGGGCTTCTCACCTTTTGAACTACTGTTTGGCCATGAAGTAAGAGGACCCCTTAAGCTACTCAAGGAATGCTGGCTGTCGGAGGAAGATGACGTCAACCTGCTGGAGTATGTGATGAAGTTCAAAGAACGGCTGTCCACTGCTTTACAGCTGGCGAGAGAGAATTTAGGAGCTGCTCAGGAGAAAATGAAGACTTGGTATGATAAGAAGTCCAGGTTACGCCACTTTCAGCCAGGAGATCAGGTTTTGATTCTGCTACCAGTTCATGGGCAATCTCTTCAAGCCAAGTTTAGTGGTCCTTATTTCGTGGAGAAGAAACTCAGTGATGTCAACTATGTCATCGCCACACCAGATCGTAGAAAGAACAAGCAACTATGTCACATCAACACGCTAAAGTTATATCACGGGCGGGACGAAAATAATCCAGTCTGCACTGTAGCTGTTCCACCCGAGTCTGCAAGTGAAGCTCTCCCATGCAGTATGAGCCTGAGTGATAGTTTGGGGAAGAATCCTGATATCATGAATGATCTCCAGACTAAGCTTTCTCATCTACCTCCCGAGGAAAGGCAGGAGTTTTCGGCATTACTGCAGGAGTACCCGTAAGTGTTCCGTGCCACTCCAGGAAGAACCACTGTGTTGATGCATGATGTCGATGTTGGAGATGCAAAGCCAATTAAATTGCCTTCTTACCGTGTGAACCCAGTGAAAGTTCCTCTCATCCAGAAGGAGCTTGGCTACCTGTTGGACCACAAGATGATTGAGCCCTGTCAGAGCGAGTGGAGTTCTCCTGTCACTCTAGTCCCTAAGCCAGGTGGGTCACAGCGGCTTTGCATCGACTACAGACGTGTTAATCAGATAACCAAAACCGACACTTTCTCTCTCCCTCGCGTGAAAGATTGCATAGACAAGATCGGAAAGGCTAGGTACATAAGTAAGTTTGATTTGTTAAAGGGATACTGGCAAATACCTATGACTGAACGTGCTAGGGAGATCTCATGTTTTGTAACACTAGGAAAGACTTTTGCATGTTCTGTAATGCCATATGGTATGAAGAATGCACCAGCCACATTTCAGAAGCTCATGAATGTTGTAACAGAGGGTTTGGCAGGGTGTGTTGTTTATATTGATGATGTATTAATCTTCAGTGACAACTGGAAAGATCACCTATGCCATGTCAGTAAATTTCTTGAGCGTTTGGTTCAGGCTAATCTTGTAGCTAATTTATCAAAGTGTGAGTTTGGTCAAGCTAAAGTTCAGTACCTTGGGTACGTAATTGGTGATGGACACGTTGCACCACCAGCAGCTAAGGTTCAGGTTATAAGTGATCTTCCCAGACCTAAAACTAGGAAAGAGCTACAAAGATTTTTGGGAATGGTAGGTTATTACAGGAGATTTGTTCTTAACTTTTCAGTTCTTGTCTCACCACTTACAGACCTACTGAAAAAGGGAATTAAATTTGTCTGGACCGATAACTGTGAATCCTCTTTCAACAAACTTAAAGCTATCCTATTAAGTCAGCCAGTGCTCGCTACTCCAAATTTTGCTAAGCCTTTTAAGATGTCTGTTGATGCAAGTGATACAGGAGCTGGGGCTGTTTTGCTGCAAGAGGATGATCAGGGTATTGAACACCCTGTATCTTATTACAGTAAGAAGTTCACTCCACCTCAAAAGAACTACTCAACTATTGAGAAAGAGCTTTTGGCCTTGATTTTGGGTTTACAGCATTTTTCATTTTATTTGTGTTCTGGTTTTGACCCCATAGTCATTTATACCGATCATAACCCACTGAAATTCCTTAGTAAGTTTAAAGATAAAAATCAGAGATTGACAAGATGGAGTCTACTTCTTCAGTATTCATTAGACATACAACATGTCAAGGGGAAAGAAAATGTTATTGCAGATTGCTTATCTAGAACTTTAGACAGATTGTTTTTAGGGTAATAAGAAATTTCCTTTGTAAATTTCTTTTTCTTTGTGGAGAGGTGTTACATAGCCTATGATTTCTTCATCCTTTGTGTAATTTTAACGCACAGTATGCTGCATGTTTGATCACGAGCGTGTTCTGCCTCAGTCCCCCCCTTCTACCGTTATAGTAGAGTAAGTCGTCCTTTCTGTTGTTCAGAGCAGGATTGTCAACTCTTTGTCCCCATGGCTTCATTTGCGCGTCCTTCTTACAAGTTGTATCAAGCTCTGCTGGCCCCTATATAATGAGCTCAGTCTCTGCATTAATTGCCACTTAGACCTGCTCCTCACTTTGTTCACATCTCTGTCCTCCCCTGTACAGTTGTTTTTGTGAGTGCTCAGGAAGTCTCCAACCATCTAGCAGCTGTGTGTAATTTGAGTATAACTGTTGTTGCATTTTTCTGCACTGTGTAGCATAAGGTTAATTCTTAGGCCTAGTAAGGTTTTTGTAATTTATGTAAGGTTCTTATTATCAGCCATCATTAATAATATTTTGTATCTGTAATAATATATCTGGCATTCACTGAGTATTATCTGGTATCTCATTTTAACAGGGCTAACTTAGATAAATTTACTCATGCTAATTTCGTGTTAATAGAGGCTATTGCAGTTAACCATATATTTAACCTGTTTTTTGCCATTACACATATCTTATGAGTCCTGAATGGTTTGTTGTTAGTTTTGAGCATTAAACTTCTTAACTTGTAATTTTACCTAACTCATTTGTTCCTTGAACCTGGAACTTTACACGGGACAGTAGTGATTTTTAGTATTCTCACTTAAAGTGTACATTATATTTCTCTGTTCCGGCAACAGTACATACATGCATACATACATACATGCATATGCATACATACATAAATACATACATACATACACAATAAAGGGATATATGGCTTGACAGAATGATAGGTGTACATAGGGGCGCAAAATTAATGGTATTGGAAAATGAAACAAGGTGAATATATAAATAGACAATTTTCTCCTCTCTTCTCTCTCTCTCTCTCTCTCTCTCTAAACCTGGAGGCATGTAAAGATATCTCATGATCTCTATGTTTACTGAGTGCCTCTTAATTCGGACTCGAGCACATTGAAAGGAGAGAGAGAGAGAGAGACAGCATGTGTGTATGTGCATGTGCGTGTGTATGTGCGTGTGTGTGTGTGTGTGTGTGTGTGTGTGTGTGTGTGTGTGTGTGTGTGTGTGTGTGTGTGTGTGTGTGTGTGTGTGTACATGTGTGTGTGTGTGTGTGTGTGTGTGTGTGTGTGTAATATATGTGTGTGTGTGTGTGTGTGTGTGTGTGTGTGTGTGTGTGTGTGTGTGTGTTTTTACATAATAATACAGATACAAAGACCACACTGATCGTAGGGTCCTTGGATCGACATTTTTGTATTCCTGAGATAAATTTAGTGACAGAGATATAAATAGACAGACAGACTCTTTGAGAGATACATCAGTAGATGGATAGATAAACATAAGTACATACATACAAACATACATACATACATACTGTACATGTATACGTACATACATACATGTATACATGCATACCTACATACAGACAGACAGACAGACATAGATACATACAAATAGATAGACAGATAGATAGAAAAGCGGGCAGGCAGACAGACAGGAGAGAGAGAGAGAGAGAGAGAGAGAGAGAGAGAGAGAGAGAGTTAATTATTATATAATCAGGCAAATGGAGTCCATGTTTCTGCCTTGTTTTTAATTATTCAATTAAAATGATAATGAGGATGTCGGTAATCCATTGGTGAAATAAATGAGTTATCGGAGAGTCTGAGGTGGTTGTGGTTAATTGAGAGAGAGAGAGAGAGAGAGAGAGAGCAGAAGAAGAATAAAGGAGAAGGAAAGATAAGAAGTACAATGCCAGGAAAGGAGAGAATAAAGAGAGGATAAAGGGAGTGGGAGAAATTGTAGTTTAGTGAGAGAAGGCTTGGGGTCTCGACCCTGATGCTGGTGAAGTACTTGTTAATTAAGTGATACCACCCACCACCAGCCCTCAGCAGCCCTTTTCCAGCTCCAGCCCAGCCCTGGGAAGCAGCGTTTTCCAGCCTAGCCCAGCCCTCACCATCTGTTTACAGCTCTCTTCTACCCCTCTATCTATATTTTTTTTTTTTTTTTAGCCCAGTCCAGTCTTCTTCCAGCTTCCTTCCAGCTTTTTCTGGCTTTGTATCTCCAGTCCTTTTCCCAGTCTTTCCAGTCCTTTCCAGCAAATCCAGCTCCTTGTTTAGTAATAAACTAGCCCCTTCTAGCCATCTCTCTGGTTTTCACCATTTCTCATCTAGTCCTCTTCCCTCCAGCCTTCCTTAACCCTCTTCCAACTCTTTTCCAGCCTTTTTTGTCCATAACCACCCCCTCCTACCCATCGCCATCCCTCTTCCAGCTCCTCTACAGCACTCCTACCAGCTGACTTTCTTTAACACTCCTCGACCCTCTCCAGTTCGCCGCAGGGATTTTGAAACGATAATCAACTCGTCCAAACTTTTTTTCAGTCTTATTATTCCCTTTTCCAAACCCTTTTCCTCCACCACCCACCAGCCCTCAGTGACCGTGTCCAACCCATATTCAACTCTTTTCAGCCCATATCCAACATTTTCAGTTTACTCCCAATCTTTTCCAGTTCACTTTCAGCGTTCTTTCAACCTTTTTATCATTCTTCTCTTCCTGGTATTTCAGCCCTTCTAGCCTCCTTTAGCTCTTTCCATAACACCATCAACCCTCATCAGTCCACGTCTATCCTTTTCACATCACCCCTTGTCCTTTCCAGCTCACTTCCAGGTATTCTTGCCTACCAGCTGGTCCTTTCTACCCCTCTTCCAGATACAATTCCGACCCCTCACTATATCATTGTTACTTTAACGTTGCCTAAAACTGCCAGTTCTCCATCTTGAATGCTGAGCTGTAGCAGTACACTAACACTAGAATGTGGTGTTAGTCTCTTATAAATACTAAGGAAAGAATGTAGGGCCGTAGCATTGTCTTATTCAGCCACGAGCTGCGTGAAGATATGTTACAGGAGGACGAAAATCTGAATCAACTTCAGGTTAAAAAGAGTATACCTCTTCCCCACTCTTTTCCACCTCATTTCCAAACATTTTCTAACCCTCATTAGCTCCCTTTTCCAGCTGCCTCCAGATTACTGTACCATCTCTCCCTCATCGCCTCACCGCAGCCCTCCATCACCAAACAAATCGCTTCCTCTTAAACTTGACTCCACCCCAACTTCAACTCAAATCCTCGACCCAACCCCAGCATAAAGCAACCCACCCCAACCCAAAGCAACCCACCACAACCCAATCCAAGGCATCCCACGCCATCCCAACCCAATGCATCCCCACTCCATCCCAACCCAAACCAACCCAATCCATCCAAGTCAAATCTAACCAACTCAATCTAGCCAAGTCCAACCTAATCCAATTTTAATCCAAAAATCTTTCTTTTCTATTTGCAGTAGACTCTCTTCCTCAACCACATCCCACTCCACCCCAACTCAACCCCTCACCCCAACCCAACCTAACCCTTACTCAAACCAAATCATTCACCCATTCCAAACCCAGCCCCACCCACCTGGCCCAACCCATCAGCACACCGTCCTCCTCCTTATCACTCCTGCACACTCACCCTCTATTTGGCCACATTCATCACCTGTCGCAAGCCCCCACCACCCTCACCCCCACCTTTGGCCCACTGCTTATCTCCACACACACCAATTCTATATCTGACTACCGTACTGCTTATCTTTCGATTCGCCCACTGTTGTCTCATATATTTAACTAATACTCGCTCATTTTTAGATGCGTGGAGTATTTATAGCAGTAGCACTGTCAGTCATTACCACCTTAAGGCTTTTTCACACACGTTAGATGCTTCGCCACTAACGAAACCTAATATGCTGCTTCATTTTATCGATGTTTCATATTGTCTTGAATGTGTTATGGTGTTCCCCTCTTACTCGTATTCATTCATTTTGCTTACCACCTATGTCGTCTCAACTGGCACCCATTTTGCTCTCTCTCTCTCTCTCTCTCTCTCTCTCTCTCTCTCTCTCTCTCTCTCTCTCTCCATCTTCTTTCCTCCTCCCTCCCTCCTCTCTTTCGCCAACCACTCTTCTTAATCCTTTTACGTTCTTCTTTCAGATCCATTCCATCTTGGTCTTCATCTTTTCCGTTCTCCGTCTTCTCTCTCTCCGCTCTTCTTTTTCTCTCTATTCCATTTCTAACTAGTTTGTTTTCCTTCCTCCATCTTTATTTCCTTTTGTTTCTTTTGTCCTTGTAATTTGCTGTGTTGTTTTCTATCTTTTCCCTTTCTACGTAGTATTTGTTATACTCTTTTACCCGTCCCCTCCCCGGAGTGAGCTCAGACAGGTATTGTTTTCACTGGTTTCTTCTGTTTGTTTTCTGTCTGTTTGTCTGTCAACAACTTTACGCGGAAAACTACTGTGTGATTTTTGACTAAAAGTACAAGCGCGATGATGGGCTATGACCTTTTGATCATCTGATTCGATTCGGGGCCAAACTGGCTGGCAAGGGCCAGGCTGTAGGCCTTCAAAATGTAAAGGAAAGGGGATAGGCAAAAAATATTAAGTTTTTTCGCCATAACTCTTTTCAAAGTCGTCATATAGACATGAAACCAAAGACTGAAGGTGCATCTTTCAAATCTACATCCTATAACATGCCTCATTACATCAGGGGGGTCACCCCCCAGTTAGTGGTAGGGGGGTCGATGTCAGGTGGGTCGGACCTAAAGTTTTAAGTGGGCATAAAATCGTCAATTTTCACCTGATTTACTCCAAATTTGATATGTGATATCTTTGATTAGATATCCTGTTGTATTTATACGTCAGCACTAAAATGACTGCCGGGGACGGGTTTGCTGTGCTTTGGCACCGCATCTTGTTTCCACTGTGTACTGCTTACATTTTTTTTTTCTATTTCCATTTCTTCGTCTCATTTTTTTTTCTTTTGGGAGTTTTTGTTCAGTTATATTTAATGTAGCATGAATTTAGCTCCTCTCTCTCTCTCTCTCTCTCTCTCTCTCTCTCTCTCATCATGATATACCGACATTGCCATGTATATGAGTCTCTCGTTCCTTTTAATTACGTTTATACTGTCATGTTTCCCTCGTTTCTCTTTCCGAATTTTCTTTTTTTGGAGTGTCGTTATTACGTTTACAGTCGTTTATTTTGTTCTCTTTTCGCTTTGTCCTTAATCGTTGTTTCTGTTTCTCGCACTCATTTGTTTCCGCTTTTTTTAGTGTTTTTCCTTTGTCGTTCTGCTACGTCTTCCTCTCCTGTATGTTTTCCTCTCTTTGCTATTTTCTTTGATCTTCCATCCTTTTTACCTCTTTTCATTCGTTTCTTCAACCTCATTTTTTTTTTTATTTTGTATTCTTCATTGTAAAAACACTCTCTATTCTGTCTTACTTCCTTACTTGCACTCATTCATCTTTTTTCTATCTTCCTTACTTCTCATGTGTGTTCATTGTTTTTTTTGCTTTTAGTCCGTACCCTTAATACTATTCTATTTTCTTTGTCTGTTCCTCCTTTTTTCTCCCTTATTCTCTTTCCTTTTCCTTCCATAAGTCGCTCCCTCT
>NW_027644285.1:0-2997 GCF_032717465.1 Coenobita brevimanus
ACGTTTAGACTAGAACAGCACATAAACGTGACTCGGATTACCTGAAATGATCGCAATGCACGCGCGAAGCTAGATAAAAAGAGTGAGAAGCACGAGAGCCTTCTGCAGAAGCAAGTGCGAAGGGCCCGAAGGGCCCACGAGCACTTGTGATGTTACTATGTAAACGCTGCAAGAATAGCTTCCAATCGTGTGACAACAGGTGTGACATCAAACATTCGATGGGGGTTTCATATATCACCATGTGATAGTCGTCACCATACACTAATAATGCAGGGTTTCTGTAATTTGCCACCCCATGGGGAGTAGGTCGTCCTATAGACGATATAGCAAAACATGCTGGGGGATTTCACAAAGTACCAAAGTCTGCATAACGGTTAACGGCCTGACTATCAAACTCCATAATCACTGTAAAACTATAGCTGTTTTGGCATCATGTCATCAATGAATTATTTATCCATCCCATCCTAGCTTCCAGCAGCAGTCCACTCTCCCTTATTCCATCACTCGTCTCCTGTTGAGCACCCTCACTCCCACCAACCAGACCAATAGTGCCCCCTTCCCACCACCTGCCTACTTTTGCCTCTCATGCCCCCCACCTTGCATCCTCCCTTGGCGTCATCTCTATGAAACTGCGTCGATTAAAGAGGTCTACCAGTATCAGGTTCACGGTCAGGGAGGAGGGGGGTCACAGTAATTTTTTGTTTATTATGATAGGTACTGGAATGCAGATAATGGTATAATAGCTTATATGCTGGCTGTCGATAAAATGTTGTATGGTTCGCTATGTTTGTCGAAGTCGCACTTATGAAACCTGTGTGTTTCATATGAATAAAACACGAACATGTAACGTATGAAATTCTTTTATTATCATATTCACAAAATGTTGTTATTTTCAGTATATGTTCAGGTGGGACATTGTTTATGTACAGTACGACTGTTAACTTCACACAGCAGCAATGATCACCGTGTTCGGTTCGTCCTTGCGTCCGAATGAAACCTGGTGAAGTTCCATACCTATCAGTGTTACCAGATGCAGAGAGCATTACACCACCTAACAGGTGGACGGGGTGTTTTTATTTGATATGTCCGCAACTGTACATGTTGAAAGACAAAGGCGAAAGAGTTTATGTAGGTAGGGTGTAAGCACTGAAGCACAGTTAGTGAGGACTGTCACGGTGTTTTTATAATATCACGGTAATTTTGAAATAAATGGTTAAATATTATTTAATTTGATAATATTCAATAATATTGAAGAGCAGAGACAATAATTGTCTTGCTACATCAAGCAACGATTACTTTACGCTGACTTGCTAAGATTCTCAAGAAAGAGAATTTATAAACTTTCTCAACAGTACACAGCAGAGACTAATTACTCACAATTGCTGAATTACTGTACTGTTAGCCTCTGGAGAAAGTTACATCACCCCTGACAATAAATAACTAATACTAACATCAGGTTCTTGCCGATGCTTAACTCCCACATGGCACAACGGATATTAAGTTAAAACAACAAGACTGGTCTAAGTACCAGTTATGAAAGCAAACGTTTATGCAAGCTAGGAGCTATATGGAAAATAAGCTTAATTATGGAAAAATGAAACAAGATTTTTACTTTACATTAAGCTCGAGAAAGGAACTGTTAAATTTATTAATTACAAAAAATAAATTTAACGTTACATTTCAAATCAATGAGACGCACTCACTCACTCTCACACGAGCTAAATACTTACGTCTAGAAAAAAAAAACACCTTAATTAAACTCTTATAACTAGAAAATACACAAAAGAAATACTATAGTCGATGAATGCTGCGTATCACCAGATGGGTGGGAGGACTGGACCAACTGTGAAGTGGAGTTTGGGTACTAGCTGACCTCGCACTGCTGACACAGGACCTCTCTCCGTCGCAGCAACAACTGGACTGAATTCAAATACATTGTATGGGCAGGACGCAAGGCGTGGCTAACGGTTGAGGGAAGCAGAGGCAAACGATAAAGAAACAATTGTATCGCTCAGTAGCGCACTTAGTGACGTGCATTAAATCGGTCACTTTTTGAAAACGGTGACGAATGTTTTGAAAGTATACTCCGAAATGGAGAGAGAAACGGTTAACTGAGCGATACACAGTGAGTTTTCCACTAATAGTTCGTGGCTTCTCACAAAAGGGAAATGTCGCGAACTGATTCGTGACATTACGCCCTTAGAAAGTTAAATTTTTTCCTTATGGGAAAAAATTTGTGGATATATATGTATGTACAAGCCCTGGATATACTGTGTCCTGTAGGGCCAACGAGTGAGACGTCTGGTCTACACTTTTAACTGGGAACCAGGCTGGTCCTTGGATTACTCAAATCGCTTAGGATGCCTATCTTACGGAACCCAGCATGCAACAATTGCCCATATTAGTCAGCAGTTAGCAGGCGAGACATCAGGTCTGCACCTACGTTATCACTTCCCTTGATGTATCTCACAACAAGGTTAAACTGCTGTAAATACAGTGTCCAGCGTGTCAATCTTGCATTAGCCGTCTTGGTCGTGCTAAGACTAGTGAGTGGCATATGATCAGTTTCCAGAGTAAATGGTGCCCCAAAAAGATAATAATAATATTTTTTAACACCATCAACCACAGCCAAGAGTTCCTTCTCAACAGTACTGTAATTCCTCTCGGCAGGTTTTAGCCTACGGCTGTGGTATGCCACTGGGAAGATTCCACCTTCCGATTCCTGCATCAATACGGCACCTACTCCATCTTGTGAAGCATCAGTGCGCAGTATGAAAGGTTTGCTGGAATCAGGCAACTGCAAGATAGGCTC
The DNA here is from genome assembly GCF_032717465.1 of Coenobita brevimanus. Classification (NCBI taxonomy): domain Eukaryota; kingdom Metazoa; phylum Arthropoda; class Malacostraca; order Decapoda; family Coenobitidae; genus Coenobita; species Coenobita brevimanus. Next base: position 2,813 of record NW_027644285.1, read on the forward strand.
CTTGCACAACATGTTCTTAAGAGCAATAAAGGATCTCTCTTGCGCTTCTCCCCACTCAATGGTGTTTGGAGCATATTTCCGTAGCACTTCATACAATGGTTGGGCAATGAGAGCAAAGTTGGGGATAAAACTCCTATAATATCCCACTAGGCCAAGAAATGCCCTAACCTGTTTCTTGGTCACAG
>NW_027644286.1:0-2997 GCF_032717465.1 Coenobita brevimanus
CCATACACCAGTTCAAAGGGTGAGAATTTCAATGAATGCTGTGGGGCTTCTCGATAAGCAAATAGAAGAGGAGCAATGAACCGCGGCCATTCCTTTGGCTGTTCGGCGGTCATGCGCCTCAACATCTTCTTGAGAGTTCCATTGAACCTCTCACACAACCCGTTACACATGGGATGATACGGCGTAGTTCGTAAGCCTCGGATGGACAGCAACCTGAACGTTTCGTTCATCATTGCCGAAGTGAACTGCGAACCCCGGTCGCTCAAGACCTCCTTAGGGATACCTACACGACAGAACACTTCAATTAATGCCTCAGCAACAGTGACGTCCTCTATATTCTTAAGGGCCACGGCTTCAGGCCACCGTGTGCTGAAATCAACTATAGTGAGGATATACTTTGATCCATCACTAGCCCTAGGAGAGATTGGCCCAACTATGTCAACTGCTACTCTCTCGAACGGTTCAGAGATTATGGGCATTGGCTTCAATGGCGCAGGACGGACACGTCCCCGGTCAGTGGTACGCTGACACACATCACATGAACGTACGAGCCTCGTTATTTCCCGTCCCATTCCTGGCCAGAAAAAGTCAGCATGGATGCGGTCAGAGGTCTTCTTTTAACCCATGTGACCTCCCATCGCTGAACAGTGACCTAATTCAAACACTGCTCGGCGATACTTTGCAGGAACGACAAACTGCAGTCGAACCTCACCCTGGGGTGTCTGTGACTCACGGTACAGCCGTCCTCGCTTACGAAGGAACCTGGCTTGACCTCCCCGTGAATACTTGATCACTTTACCCTCCAGCTTCTTGCGCACTGGAGGCAAGTGTCGAGTCAGTCTGTTGCTCTTGGACAACATCTTGACTACGAATCAGATCTTGCGGCGTTGCGACGGTCAACGGAGTGACGCGATTTGGAGCCTTGGCCATGGCTCGTGTTATCGCAGCAGCCGAAGTCTGAGTAGCAACATCTACGGCACAACTATTTTTGATGCCAGGTATGTTGCCTAAGATGAGGTCAAATAAAGGTTCTGGCATGACAACTGCAGCTGTCAAGCCAGTGAAAAATGGAGACGCCACCTGGATACGTGCCTCAGGGAACAATCTCACTGATCCATCAATAAGTCTAACTTGGATCTGTCGACCTGTATACTCATCAGGCCGAACTAAACTCTGCTTAACAGAGCAACCTGAGGAACCATTGTCCCTCAGGACATTTACAGAAACACCTCCCACAGACCCTGGCTGAACAAGAAAGGCAGTGTTGCTGGTGGAAGGGTCTGAGGAGGTAGCAGCCAGTCATTCATGAGACTGCGGAACAACCGATGCAGCAAACGTGGCGCCCAGGGAACTAGGTGTCTGAGGAGAGTTCATGGTCGGAGGGGGACTTGTGAACTGTTGTGAAGTACCTGTACTGGTAGAGATGGCACCACCGGGTACTTGTGGAATGAAGGCTGCATTTGCCTCCTGCCTCCGATACACTAATTGACCTGACTGAGGGTTACGTGGCTTGTCCTTGTATTGCTGCTGCTGCTGCTTGGGGAACTGCTGCTGGTTGGGGTGCTTGTTGTACCGCTTCCAAGCAGGCTGCTGTGTATTTTGCCCCTGGTCCTTCTGTGGTTTGCTTGGACCTTGACCATTACTCTGAGAACGGCCTTGGTGCTGGGATTCAGTCTGAGACGGCTTCCCAGACTTGGCAGTATCCTTTCTGCTCCAGGTGTTTTGCTTACGAGCTTGATACCCGTATGCAGTAAAGAATGCGTCAGCCTTCTCTACCATTTGGCTGGCATCTTTCACCTGGCAGATCTTAAGCTGTGCTATGAGCTCAGCAGGCCACGACCTCTCTAGCTGTGTACGCAGCATAAGGTCAATTATCCCCTCACGCGTGGAAGGAGTTTCATCTTTTTCCATCCACTCACCTAGGTAAGCAGTGAGACGGTCGAGGAACTGAACAGCTGTCTCCTTGTCTTGGAGACGAGCTCGCATGAACTGAGCTTTGGCGTCGTCTACTGTGAGGCCATACGCCTTAATGAGTGCAGCTTTCATCACTTCATACGTGAGATTGTCTCCACGAATTCTGTGGAGAATATCGAGGGCAGGGCCCTCAAACAGACTAAGAAACTGAAGCCGCTTAGCTGCATCATCGAGCTGGTAAAGCTGAGCCATGTCTTCAAATCGAGCTATGTATGGCTCGATTCGCTCGCCATCTTTGTATGGGGGAAGCTTGATGTGTGGGGTCGCCATAACATGTGCAGGGAGAGCGCTCGCGGAGCTTGAACCAACTGCACCAGATGTGTCTGAAGCCAAGGAATCTCGCTTGAGCTTCAGCACTTCAAGTTCATGTTTCTCGCGTGCTTCACGTTCGGCACGTTCATATTCACGTTGTTCCCGCACGTGTTCTAAGTCGAGTTCGCGCTGTTTTCGCTCGTACTTCGCGCTCCTTTTCACGCTGCTCTTGTTCATATGCACGCTCTCTTTCACGTTGTTCGCGCTGTTCTCGCTCGTATTCGCGCTGAATCTTACGCTCTTCACGGGCATCATTCTCGCGCTGCTGTTCCTGATTATGCCGTGAGAGTATATACTCTTTAATTTCGGTTGGGTCCGTAAGGCCCATATCTTTGGCTTCCTGTAAAAATATGGTAGTAGCCATGTCGCTAACTCAATCTAAATAACTAGCGACTCAGTACTGATTGCTGCTTCGCAAACTAATGCTAATAACCACAAGTAAAGAGTACAGACACAAGCTAGTGGTGACCAGTCGTATCCAGTTAACTGGCAAAGAATAAATCAAAAGTGTAAATGACTGGGAAGACTCAATAATAAACACAATGGGTACGGCGACTTCCCAGAAGCGAATAAAATCGTCTGGCGTTACCAAAATAAACTAGAGTTAAGTACTCTATGGATTGATAAAGCAAAATTCACTTGCTAAATTAACGGTAAACACCAGTAAGCTTGTGCCTATAAACTTTAATGATAAATACCTAAATATGAATG
>NW_027644287.1:0-19980 GCF_032717465.1 Coenobita brevimanus
GTCTCGGGGCTTCTCTAACTTTCCTGATCTTGTCACCCTGACACCTGCAGTGATTGTTGCCAACAATATGACCGAGGAACTCCACCTCACTGTGAGCAATCTTGCATTTGCTAGGCTTCACAGTCATGTTGAAACTCTGGAGTCTACTGAAGACAATTTCCAAGAGTCTGAGGTGCTCCTCCAATGTGGCGGAATGAACGAGGACATCGTCAACGAACATCTCTACTCCTACAATACCATGGAGCACTTGTCTCATGGCACGATTAAATACTGCTGGGGAATTGGTAAGTCCAAATGGGAGGACTTTATACTGGTACAACCCCCTAGGAGTAGCAAAGGCAGTGAACTGACGACTCTCAGGATGAAGGGGAATCTGGAAGAATCCCTTCGCTAGGTCAAGCTTCGTGAAATATCGTGACCCTGCCAGCTTGGAGAAGATGGCAATATGGTCACCCATTGGCTCAGCATCCACTTTAGTGATTGCATTGAGCCTTCTATAGTCACCACATATCCTGACTCCACCATCTTTCTTGCGGACTACTACCATTGGACTACAGTAAGGAGATGAGGACTTTTCGATAATGCCTGCAGTCTCCATGTCAGCAATTTCCTTATCTACTGCACCCTGTAGTCGCATGGGAATCGGATATGGCTTAACCTTAATAGGAGCATTGCTGGTCAACTCAATTTTATGACACGCAACCTTTGCAAGTCTAGGTTGGTCTGAGAAGACATCAGCATACTGACAGAGCAGTGACCATAAGGCATTTTGGTCCCCTACTGCTAAGTCAGCGTTAAGTAAAACATCTCCGACAGTCTCTTCCTGATGGGACTGAGCGGTTAAGGGCTCGTCATCATGGTCATCAGCTGGGATCACCGCAGCTGCCCCGGTTTCTTCCAGTGGCTGGTCACTATCATCAGCTACTACTAGGCCAGTCTCCTCGGGGTCTGACTCATGATAAGCCTTCAACATGTTAATGTGGAACCTTTTACGAAGATTCCCCATCTGTATTATGTAGTTGAGGTCTGAAATGCGCTCTACTACATCGAATGGACCCTTCCACTGCGCCAACAACTTGTTCTGGGCAGTGGGGAGTAATACCAAGCATTTATCGCCTGGACTAAACTTCCGAAGCTTTGCCTTCTTATCGTAATAAGCCTTTTGAACTTCACGCGCCTTAATCAGTTCTTCCTTAGCTAACTCGCACGTCGACTGGAGGCGGTCAGCCAAATCAAGGACGTAGGTGTAAGTGGTCTTGACTTCAGGGTCGGGTTCTTCATCGTCCCATAACTCACGAAGGACTTGAAGTGGGCCTCGGACCGACCTCCCATACACCAGTTCAAAGGGTGAGAATTTCAATGAATGCTGTGGGGCTTCTCGATAAGCAAATAGAAGAGGAGCAATGAACCGCGGCCATTCCTTTGGCTGTTCGGCGGTCATGCGCCTCAACATCTTCTTGAGAGTTCCATTGAACCTCTCACACAACCCGTTACACATGGGATGATACGGCGTAGTTCGTAAGCCTCGGATGGACAGCAACCTGAACGTTTCGTTCATCATTGCCGAAGTGAACTGCGAACCCCGGTCGCTCAAGACCTCCTTAGGGATACCTACACGACAGAACACTTCAATTAATGCCTCAGCAACAGTGACGGCCTCTATATTCTTAAGGGCCACGGCTTCAGGCCACCGTGTGCTGAAATCAACTATAGTGAGGATATACTTTGATCCATCACTAGCCCTAGGAGAGATTGGCCCAACTATGTCAACTGCTACTCTCTCGAACGGTTCAGAGATTATGGGCATTGGCTTCAATGGCGCAGGACGGACACGTCCCCGGTCAGTGGTACGCTGACACACATCACATGAACGTACGAGCCTCGTTATTTCCCGTCCCATTCCTGGCCAGAAAAAGTCAGCATGGATGCGGTCAGAGGTCTTCTTTTAACCCATGTGACCTCCCATCGCTGAACAGTGACCTAATTCAAACACTGCTCGGCGATACTTTGCAGGAACGACAAACTGCAGTCGAACCTCACCCTGGGGTGTCTGTGACTCACGGTACAGCCGTCCTCGCTTACGAAGGAACCTGGCTTGACCTCCCCGTGAATACTTGATCACTTTACCCTCCAGCTTCTTGCGCACTGAGGCAAGTGTCGAGTCAGTCTGTTGCTCTTGGACAACATCTTGACTACGAATCAGATCTTGCGGCGTTGCGACGGTCAACGGAGTGACGCGATTTGGAGCCTTGGCCATGGCTCGTGTTATCGCAGCAGCCGAAGTCTGAGTAGCAACATCTACGGCACAACTATTTTTGATGCCAGGTATGTTGCCTAAGATGAGGTCAAATAAAGGTTCTGGCATGACAACTGCAGCTGTCAAGCCAGTGAAAATGGAGACGCCACCTGGATACGTGCCTCAGGGAACAATCTCACTGATCCATCAATAAGTCTAACTTGGATCTGTCGACCTGTATACTCATCAGGCCGAACTAAACTCTGCTTAACAGAGCAACCTGAGGAACCATTGTCCCTCAGGACATTTACAGAAACACCTCCCACAGACCCTGGCTGAACAAGAAAGGCAGTGTTGCTGGTGGAAGGGTCTGAGGAGGTAGCAGCCAGTCATTCATGAGACTGCGGAACAACCGATGCAGCAAACGTGGCGCCCAGGGAACTAGGTGTCTGAGGAGAGTTCATGGTCGGAGGGGGACTTGTGAACTGTTGTGAAGTACCTGTACTGGTAGAGATGGCACCACCGGGTACTTGTGGAATGAAGGCTGCATTTGCCTCCTGCCTCCGATACACTAATTGACCTGACTGAGGGTTACGTGGCTTGTCCTTGTATTGCTGCTGCTGCTGCTTGGGGAACTGCTGCTGGTTGGGGTGCTTGTTGTACCGCTTCCAAGCAGGCTGCTGTGTATTTTGCCCCTGGTCCTTCTGTGGTTTGCTTGGACCTTGACCATTACTCTGAGAACGGCCTTGGTGCTGGGATTCAGTCTGAGACGGCTTCCCAGACTTGGCAGTATCCTTTCTGCTCCAGGTGTTTTGCTTACGAGCTTGATACCCGTATGCAGTAAAGAATGCGTCAGCCTTCTCTACCATTTGGCTGGCATCTTTCACCTGGCAGATCTTAAGCTGTGCTATGAGCTCAGCAGGCCACGACCTCTCTAGCTGTGTACGCAGCATAAGGTCAATTATCCCCTCACGCGTGGAAGGAGTTTCATCTTTTTCCATCCACTCACCTAGGTAAGCAGTGAGACGGTCGAGGAACTGAACAGCTGTCTCCTTGTCTTGGAGACGAGCTCGCATGAACTGAGCTTTGGCGTCGTCTACTGTGAGGCCATACGCCTTAATGAGTGCAGCTTTCATCACTTCATACGTGAGATTGTCTCCACGAATTCTGTGGAGAATATCGAGGCAGGGCCCTCAAACAGACTAAGAAACTGAAGCCGCTTAGCTGCATCATCGAGCTGGTAAAGCTGAGCCATGTCTTCAAATCGAGCTATGTATGGCTCGATTCGCTCGCCATCTTTGTATGGGGGAAGCTTGATGTGTGGGGTCGCCATAACATGTGCAGGGAGAGCGCTCGCGGAGCTTGAACCAACTGCACCAGATGTGTCTGAAGCCAAGGAATCTCGCTTGAGCTTCAGCACTTCAAGTTCATGTTTCTCGCGTGCTTCACGTTCGGCACGTTCATATTCACGTTGTTCCCGCACGTGTTCTAAGTCGAGTTCGCGCTGTTTTCGCTCGTACTCGCGCTCCTTTTCACGCTGCTCTTGTTCATATGCACGCTCTCTTTCACGTTGTTCGCGCTGTTCTCGCTCGTATTCGCGCTGAATCTTACGCTCTTCACGGGCATCATTCTCGCGCTGCTGTTCCTGATTATGCCGTGAGAGTATATACTCTTTAATTTCGGTTGGGTCCGTAAGGCCCATATCTTTGGCTTCCTGTAAAAATATGGTAGTAGCCATGTCGCTAACTCAATCTAAATAACTAGCGACTCAGTACTGATTGCTGCTTCGCAAACTAATGCTAATAACCACAAGTAAAGAGTACAGACACAAGCTAGTGGTGACCAGTCGTATCCAGTTAACTGGCAAAGAATAAATCAAAAGTGTAAATGACTGGGAAGACTCAATAATAAACACAATGGGTACGGCGACTTCCCAGAAGCGAATAAAATCGTCTGGCGTTACCAAAATAAACTAGAGTTAAGTACTCTATGGATTGATAAAGCAAAATTCACTTGCTAAATTAACGGTAAACACCAGTAAGCTTGTGCCTATAAACTTTAATGATAAATACCTAAATATGAATGAGTGAGCACTATCTCGTGAATAGCTTTAGAGCTAGGAGTTAATATCCTGGCGAGGTCGCCAATTGTCACGGTGTTTTTATAATATCACGGTAATTTTGAAATAAATGGTTAAATATTATTTAATTTGATAATATTCAATAATATTGAAGAGCAGAGACAATAATTGTCTTGCTACATCAAGCAACGATTACTTTACGCTGACTTGCTAAGATTCTCAAGAACGAGAATTTATAAACTTTCTCAACAGTACACAGCAGAGACTAATTACTCACAATTGCTGAATTACTGTACTGTTAGCCTCTGGAGAAAGTTACATCACCCCTGACAATAAATAACTAATACTAACATCAGGTTCTTGCCGATGCTTAACTCCCACATGGCACAACGGATATTAAGTTAAAACAACAAGACTGGTCTAAGTACCAGTTATGAAAGCAAACGTTTATGCAAGCTAGGAGCTATATGGAAAATAAGCTTAATTATGGAAAAATGAAACAAGATTTTTACTTTACATTAAGCTCGAGAAAGGAACTGTTAAATTTATTAATTACAAAAAATAAATTTAACGTTACATTTCAAATCAATGAGACGCACTCACTCACTCTCACACGAGCTAAATACTTACGTCTAGAAAAAAAAAAACACCTTAATTAAACTCTTATAACTAGAAAATACACAAAAGAAATACTATAGTCGATGAATGCTGCGTATCACCAGATGGGTGGGAGGACTGGACCAACTGTGAAGTGGAGTTTGGGTACTAGCTGACCTCGCACTGCTGACACAGGACCTCTCTCCGTCGCAGCAACAACTGGACTGAATTCAAATACATTGTATGGGCAGGACGCAAGGCGTGGCTAACGGTTGAGGGAAGCAGAGGCAAACGATAAAGAAACAATTGTATCGCTCAGTAGCGCACTTAGTGACGTGCATTAAATCGGTCACTTTTTGAAAACGGTGACGAATGTTTTGAAAGTATACTCCGAAATGGAGAGAGAAACGGTTAACTGAGCGATACACAGTGAGTTTTCCACTAATAGTTCGTGGCTTCTCACAAAAGGGAAATGTCGCGAACTGATTCGTGACATTACGCCCTTAGAAAGTTAAATTTTTTCCTTATGGGAAAAAATTTGTGGATATATATGTATGTACAAGCCCTGGATATACTGTGTCCTGTAGGGCCAACGAGTGAGACGTCTGGTCTACACTTTTAACTGGGAACCAGGCTGGTCCTTGGATTACTCAAATCGCTTAGGATGCCTATCTTACGGAACCCAGCATGCAACAATTGCCCATATTAGTCAGCAGTTAGCAGGCGAGACATCAGGTCTGCACCTACGTTATCACTTCCCTTGATGTATCTCACAACAAGGTTAAACTGCTGTAAATACAGTGTCCAGCGTGTCAATCTTGCATTAGCCGTCTTGGTCGTGCTAAGACTAGTGAGTGGCATATGATCAGTTTCCAGAGTAAATGGTGCCCCAAAAAGATAATAATAATATTTTTTAACACCATCAACCACAGCCAAGAGTTCCTTCTCAACAGTACTGTAATTCCTCTCGGCAGGTTTTAGCCTACGGCTGTGGTATGCCACTGGGAAGATTCCACCTTCCGATTCCTGCATCAATACGGCACCTACTCCATCTTGTGAAGCATCAGTGCGCAGTATGAAAGGTTTGCTGGAATCAGGCAACTGCAAGATAGGCTCCTTGCACAACATGTTCTTAAGAGCAATAAAGGATCTCTCTTGCGCTTCTCCCCACTCAATGGTGTTTGGAGCATATTTCCGTAGCACTTCATACAATGGTTGGGCAATGAGAGCAAAGTTGGGGATAAAACTCCTATAATATCCCACTAGGCCAAGAAATGCCCTAACCTGTTTCTTGGTCACAGGTCTCGGGGCTTCTCTAACTTTCCTGATCTTGTCACCCTGACACCTGCAGTGATTGTTGCCAACAATATGACCGAGGAACTCCACCTCACTGTGAGCAATCTTGCATTTGCTAGGCTTCACAGTCATGTTGAAACTCTGGAGTCTACTGAAGACAATTTCCAAGAGTCTGAGGTGCTCCTCCAATGTGGCGGAATGAACGAGGACATCGTCAACGAACATCTCTACTCCTACAATACCATGGAGCACTTGTCTCATGGCACGATTAAATACTGCTGGGGAATTGGTAAGTCCAAATGGGAGGACTTTATACTGGTACAACCCCCTAGGAGTAGCAAAGGCAGTGAACTGACGACTCTCAGGATGAAGGGGAATCTGGAAGAATCCCTTCGCTAGGTCAAGCTTCGTGAAATATCGTGGACCCTGCCAGCTTGGAGAAGATGGCAATATGGTCACCCATTGGCTCAGCATCCACTTTAGTGATTGCATTGAGCCTTCTATAGTCACCACATATCCTGACTCCACCATCTTTCTTGCGGACTACTACCATTGGACTACAGTAAGGAGATGAGGACTTTTCGATAATGCCTGCAGTCTCCATGTCAGCAATTTCCTTATCTACTGCACCCTGTAGTCGCATGGGAATCGGATATGGCTTAACCTTAATAGGAGCATTGCTGGTCAACTCAATTTTATGACACGCAACCTTTGCAAGTCTAGGTTGGTCTGAGAAGACATCAGCATACTGACAGAGCAGTGACCATAAGGCATTTTGGTCCCCTACTGCTAAGTCAGCGTTAAGTAAAACATCTCCGACAGTCTCTTCCTGATGGGACTGAGCGGTTAAGGGCTCGTCATCATGGTCATCAGCTGGGATCACCGCAGCTGCCCCGGTTTCTTCCAGTGGCTGGTCACTATCATCAGCTACTACTAGGCCAGTCTCCTCGGGGTCTGACTCATGATAAGCCTTCAACATGTTAATGTGGAACCTTTTACGAAGATTCCCCATCTGTATTATGTAGTTGAGGTCTGAAATGCGCTCTACTACATCGAATGGACCCTTCCACTGCGCCAACAACTTGTTCTGGGCAGTGGGGAGTAATACCAAGCATTTATCGCCTGGACTAAACTTCCGAAGCTTTGCCTTCTTATCGTAATAAGCCTTTTGAACTTCACGCGCCTTAATCAGTTCTTCCTTAGCTAACTCGCACGTCGACTGGAGGCGGTCAGCCAAATCAAGGACGTAGGTGTAAGTGGTCTTGACTTCAGGGTCGGGTTCTTCATCGTCCCATAACTCACGAAGGACTTGAAGTGGGCCTCGGACCGACCTCCCATACACCAGTTCAAAGGGTGAGAATTTCAATGAATGCTGTGGGGCTTCTCGATAAGCAAATAGAAGAGGAGCAATGAACCGCGGCCATTCCTTTGGCTGTTCGGCGGTCATGCGCCTCAACATCTTCTTGAGAGTTCCATTGAACCTCTCACACAACCCGTTACACATGGGATGATACGGCGTAGTTCGTAAGCCTCGGATGGACAGCAACCTGAACGTTTCGTTCATCATTGCCGAAGTGAACTGCGAACCCCGGTCGCTCAAGACCTCCTTAGGGATACCTACACGACAGAACACTTCAATTAATGCCTCAGCAACAGTGACGGCCTCTATATTCTTAAGGGCCACGGCTTCAGGCCACCGTGTGCTGAAATCAACTATAGTGAGGATATACTTTGATCCATCACTAGCCCTAGGAGAGATTGGCCCAACTATGTCAACTGCTACTCTCTCGAACGGTTCAGAGATTATGGGCATTGGCTTCAATGGCGCAGGACGGACACGTCCCCGGTCAGTGGTACGCTGACACACATCACATGAACGTACGAGCCTCGTTATTTCCCGTCCCATTCCTGGCCAGAAAAAGTCAGCATGGATGCGGTCAGAGGTCTTCTTTTAACCCATGTGACCTCCCATCGCTGAACAGTGACCTAATTCAAACACTGCTCGGCGATACTTTGCAGGAACGACAAACTGCAGTCGAACCTCACCCTGGGGTGTCTGTGACTCACGGTACAGCCGTCCTCGCTTACGAAGGAACCTGGCTTGACCTCCCCGTGAATACTTGATCACTTTACCCTCCAGCTTCTTGCGCACTGAGGCAAGTGTCGAGTCAGTCTGTTGCTCTTGGACAACATCTTGACTACGAATCAGATCTTGCGGCGTTGCGGCGGTCAACGGAGTGACGCGATTTGGAGCCTTGGCCATGGCTCGTGTTATCGCAGCAGCCGAAGTCTGAGTAGCAACATCTACGGCACAACTATTTTTGATGCCAGGTATGTTGCCTAAGATGAGGTCAAATAAAGGTTCTGGCATGACAACTGCAGCTGTCAAGCCAGTGAAAAATGGAGACGCCACCTGGATACGTGCCTCAGGGAACAATCTCACTGATCCATCAATAAGTCTAACTTGGATCTGTCGACCTGTATACTCATCAGGCCGAACTAAACTCTGCTTAACAGAGCAACCTGAGGAACCATTGTCCCTCAGGACATTTACAGAAACACCTCCCACAGACCCTGGCTGAACAAGAAAGGCAGTGTTGCTGGTGGAAGGGTCTGAGGAGGTAGCAGCCAGTCATTCATGAGACTGCGGAACAACCGATGCAGCAAACGTGGCGCCCAGGGAACTAGGTGTCTGAGGAGAGTTCATGGTCGGAGGGGGACTTGTGAACTGTTGTGAAGTACCTGTACTGGTAGAGATGGCACCACCGGGTACTTGTGGAATGAAGGCTGCATTTGCCTCCTGCCTCCGATACACTAATTGACCTGACTGAGGGTTACGTGGCTTGTCCTTGTATTGCTGCTGCTGCTGCTTGGGGAACTGCTGCTGGTTGGGGTGCTTGTTGTACCGCTTCCAAGCAGGCTGCTGTGTATTTTGCCCCTGGTCCTTCTGTGGTTTGCTTGGACCTTGACCATTACTCTGAGAACGGCCTTGGTGCTGGGATTCAGTCTGAGACGGCTTCCCAGACTTGGCAGTATCCTTTCTGCTCCAGGTGTTTTGCTTACGAGCTTGATACCCGTATGCAGTAAAGAATGCGTCAGCCTTCTCTACCATTTGGCTGGCATCTTTCACCTGGCAGATCTTAAGCTGTGCTATGAGCTCAGCAGGCCACGACCTCTCTAGCTGTGTACGCAGCATAAGGTCAATTATCCCCTCACGCGTGGAAGGAGTTTCATCTTTTTCCATCCACTCACCTAGGTAAGCAGTGAGACGGTCGAGGAACTGAACAGCTGTCTCCTTGTCTTGGAGACGAGCTCGCATGAACTGAGCTTTGGCGTCGTCTACTGTGAGGCCATACGCCTTAATGAGTGCAGCTTTCATCACTTCATACGTGAGATTGTCTCCACGAATTCTGTGGAGAATATCGAGGGCAGGGCCCTCAAACAGACTAAGAAACTGAAGCCGCTTAGCTGCATCATCGAGCTGGTAAAGCTGAGCCATGTCTTCAAATCGAGCTATGTATGGCTCGATTCGCTCGCCATCTTTGTATGGGGGAAGCTTGATGTGTGGGGTCGCCATAACATGTGCAGGGAGAGCGCTCGCGGAGCTTGAACCAACTGCACCAGATGTGTCTGAAGCCAAGGAATCTCGCTTGAGCTTCAGCACTTCAAGTTCATGTTTCTCGCGTGCTTCACGTTCGGCACGTTCATATTCACGTTGTTCCCGCACGTGTTCTAAGTCGAGTTCGCGCTGTTTTCGCTCGTACTCGCGCTCCTTTTCACGCTGCTCTTGTTCATATGCACGCTCTCTTTCACGTTGTTCGCGCTGTTCTCGCTCGTATTCGCGCTGAATCTTACGCTCTTCACGGGCATCATTCTCGCGCTGCTGTTCCTGATTATGCCGTGAGAGTATATACTCTTTAATTTCGGTTGGGTCCGTAAGGCCCATATCTTTGGCTTCCTGTAAAAATATGGTAGTAGCCATGTCGCTAACTCAATCTAAATAACTAGCGACTCAGTACTGATTGCTGCTTCGCAAACTAATGCTAATAACCACAAGTAAAGAGTACAGACACAAGCTAGTGGTGACCAGTCGTATCCAGTTAACTGGCAAAGAATAAATCAAAAGTGTAAATGACTGGGAAGACTCAATAATAAACACAATGGGTACTGCAGTGACTTCCCAGAAGCGAATAAAATCGTCTGGCGTTACCAAAATAAACTAGAGTTAAGTACTCTATGGATTGATAAAGCAAAATTCACTTGCTAAATTAACGGTAAACACCAGTAAGCTTGTGCCTATAAACTTTAATGATAAATACCTAAATATGAATGAGTGAGCACTATCTCGTGAATAGCTTTAGAGCTAGGAGTTAATATCCTGGCGAGGTCGCCAATTGTCACGGTGTTTTTATAATATCACGGTAATTTTGAAATAAATGGTTAAATATTATTTAATTTGATAATATTCAATAATATTGAAGAGCAGAGACAATAATTGTCTTGCTACATCAAGCAACGATTACTTTACGCTGACTTGCTAAGATTCTCAAGAACGAGAATTTATAAACTTTCTCAACAGTACACAGCAGAGACTAATTACTCACAATTGCTGAATTACTGTACTGTTAGCCTCTGGAGAAAGTTACATCACCCCTGACAATAAATAACTAATACTAACATCAGGTTCTTGCCGATGCTTAACTCCCACATGGCACAACGGATATTAAGTTAAAACAACAAGACTGGTCTAAGTACCAGTTATGAAAGCAAACGTTTATGCAAGCTAGGAGCTATATGGAAAATAAGCTTAATTATGGAAAAATGAAACAAGATTTTTACTTTACATTAAGCTCGAGAAAGGAACTGTTAAATTTATTAATTACAAAAAATAAATTTAACGTTACATTTCAAATCAATGAGACGCACTCACTCACTCTCACACGAGCTAAATACTTACGTCTAGAAAAAAAAACACCTTAATTAAACTCTTATAACTAGAAAATACACAAAAGAAATACTATAGTCGATGAATGCTGCGTATCACCAGATGGGTGGGAGGACTGGACCAACTGTGAAGTGGAGTTTGGGTACTAGCTGACCTCGCACTGCTGACACAGGACCTCTCTCCGTCGCAGCAACAACTGGACTGAATTCAAATACATTGTATGGGCAGGACGCAAGGCGTGGCTAACGGTTGAGGGAAGCAGAGGCAAACGATAAAGAAACAATTGTATCGCTCAGTAGCGCACTTAGTGACGTGCATTAAATCGGTCACTTTTTGAAAACGGTGACGAATGTTTTGAAAGTATACTCCGAAATGGAGAGAGAAACGGTTAACTGAGCGATACACAGTGAGTTTTCCACTAATAGTTCGTGGCTTCTCACAAAAGGGAAATGTCGCGAACTGATTCGTGACATTACGCCCTTAGAAAGTTAAATTTTTTCCTTATGGGAAAAAATTTGTGGATATATATGTATGTACAAGCCCTGGATATACTGTGTCCTGTAGGGCCAACGAGTGAGACGTCTGGTCTACACTTTTAACTGGGAACCAGGCTGGTCCTTGGATTACTCAAATCGCTTAGGATGCCTATCTTACGGAACCCAGCATGCAACAATTGCCCATATTAGTCAGCAGTTAGCAGGCGAGACATCAGGTCTGCACCTACGTTATCACTTCCCTTGATGTATCTCACAACAAGGTTAAACTGCTGTAAATACAGTGTCCAGCTTGTCAATCTTGCATTAGCCGTCTTGGTCGTGCTAAGACTAGTGAGTGGCATATGATCAGTTTCCAGAGTAAATGGTGCCCCAAAAAGATAATAATAATATTTTTTAACACCATCAACCACAGCCAAGAGTTCCTTCTCAACAGTACTGTAATTCCTCTCGGCAGGTTTTAGCCTACGGCTGTGGTATGCCACTGGGAAGATTCCACCTTCCGATTCCTGCATCAATACGGCACCTACTCCATCTTGTGAAGCATCAGTGCGCAGTATGAAAGGTTTGCTGGAATCAGGCAACTGCAAGATAGGCTCCTTGCACAACATGTTCTTAAGAGCAATAAAGGATCTCTCTTGCGCTTCTCCCCACTCAATGGTGTTTGGAGCATATTTCCGTAGCACTTCATACAATGGTTGGGCAATGAGAGCAAAGTTGGGGATAAAACTCCTATAATATCCCACTAGGCCAAGAAATGCCCTAACCTGTTTCTTGGTCACAGGTCTCGGGGCTTCTCTAACTTTCCTGATCTTGTCACCCTGACACCTGCAGTGATTGTTGCCAACAATATGACCGAGGAACTCCACCTCACTGTGAGCAATCTTGCATTTGCTAGGCTTCACAGTCATGTTGAAACTCTGGAGTCTACTGAAGACAATTTCCAAGAGTCTGAGGTGCTCCTCCAATGTGGCGGAATGAACGAGGACATCGTCAACGAACATCTCTACTCCTACAATACCATGGAGCACTTGTCTCATGGCACAATTAAATACTGCTGGGGAATCGGTAAGTCCAAATGGGAGGACTTTATACTGGTACAACCCCCTAGGAGTAGCAAAGGCAGTGAACTGACGACTCTCAGGATGAAGGGGAATCTGGAAGAATCCCTTCGCTTAGGTCAAGCTTCGTGAAATATCGTGACCCTGCCAGCTTGGAGAAGATGGCAATATGGTCACCCATTGGCTCAGCATCCACTTTAGTGATTGCATTGAGCCTTCTATAGTCACCACATATCCTGACTCCACCATCTTTCTTGCGGACTACTACCATTGGACTACAGTAAGGAGATGAGGACTTTTCGATAATGCCTGCAGTCTCCATGTCAGCAATTTCCTTATCTACTGCACCCTGTAGTCGCATGGGAATCGGATATGGCTTAACCTTAATAGGAGCATTGCTGGTCAACTCAATTTTATGACACGCAACCTTTGCAAGTCTAGGTTGGTCTGAGAAGACATCAGCATACTGACAGAGCAGTGACCATAAGGCATTTTGGTCCCCTACTGCTAAGTCAGGGTTAAGTAAAACATCTCCGACAGTCTCTTCCTGATGGGACTGAGCGGTTAAGGGCTCGTCATCATGGTCATCAGCTGGGATCACCGCAGCTGCCCCGGTTTCTTCCAGTGGCTGGTCACTATCATCAGCTACTACTAGGCCAGTCTCCTCGGGGTCTGACTCATGATAAGCCTTCAACATGTTAATGTGGAACCTTTTACGAAGATTCCCCATCTGTATTATGTAGTTGAGGTCTGAAATGCGCTCTACTACATCGAATGGACCCTTCCACTGCGCCAACAACTTGTTCTGGGCAGTGGGGAGTAATACCAAGCATTTATCGCCTGGACTAAACTTCCGAAGCTTTGCCTTCTTATCGTAATAAGCCTTTTGAACTTCACGCGCCTTAATCAGTTCTTCCTTAGCTAACTCGCACGTCGACTGGAGGCGGTCAGCCAAATCAAGGACGTAGGTGTAAGTGGTCTTGACTTCAGGGTCGGGTTCTTCATCGTCCCATAACTCACGAAGGACTTGAAGTGGGCCTCGGACCGACCTCCCATACACCAGTTCAAAGGGTGAGAATTTCAATGAATGCTGTGGGGCTTCTCGATAAGCAAATAGAAGAGGAGCAATGAACCGCGGCCATTCCTTTGGCTGTTCGGCGGTCATGCGCCTCAACATCTTCTTGAGAGTTCCATTGAACCTCTCACACAACCCGTTACACATGGGATGATACGGCGTAGTTCGTAAGCCTCGGATGGACAGCAACCTGAACGTTTCGTTCATCATTGCCGAAGTGAACTGCGAACCCCGGTCGCTCAAGACCTCCTTAGGGATACCTACACGACAGAACACTTCAATTAATGCCTCAGCAACAGTGACGTCCTCTATATTCTTAAGGGCCACGGCTTCAGGCCACCGTGTGCTGAAATCAACTATAGTGAGGATATACTTTGATCCATCACTAGCCCTAGGAGAGATTGGCCCAACTATGTCAACTGCTACTCTCTCGAACGGTTCAGAGATTATGGGCATTGGCTTCAATGGCGCAGGACGGACACGTCCCCGGTCAGTGGTACGCTGACACACATCACATGAACGTACGAGCCTCGTTATTTCCCGTCCCATTCCTGGCCAGAAAAAGTCAGCATGGATGCGGTCAGAGGTCTTCTTTTAACCCATGTGACCTCCCATCGCTGAACAGTGACCTAATTCAAACACTGCTCGGCGATACTTTGCAGGAACGACAAACTGCAGTCGAACCTCACCCTGGGGTGTCTGTGACTCACGGTACAGCCGTCCTCGCTTACGAAGGAACCTGGCTTGACCTCCCCGTGAATACTTGATCACTTTACCCTCCAGCTTCTTGCGCACTGAGGCAAGTGTCGAGTCAGTCTGTTGCTCTTGGACAACATCTTGACTACGAATCAGATCTTGCGGCGTTGCGACGGTCAACGGAGTGACGCGATTTGGAGCCTTGGCCATGGCTCGTGTTATCGCAGCAGCCGAAGTCTGAGTAGCAACATCTACGGCACAACTATTTTTGATGCCAGGTATGTTGCCTAAGATGAGGTCAAATAAAGGTTCTGGCATGACAACTGCAGCTGTCAAGCCAGTGAAAATGGAGACGCCACCTGGATACGTGCCTCAGGGAACAATCTCACTGATCCATCAATAAGTCTAACTTGGATCTGTCGACCTGTATACTCATCAGGCCGAACTAAACTCTGCTTAACAGAGCAACCTGAGGAACCATTGTCCCTCAGGACATTTACAGAAACACCTCCCACAGACCCTGGCTGAACAAGAAAGGCAGTGTTGCTGGTGGAAGGGTCTGAGGAGGTAGCAGCCAGTCATTCATGAGACTGCGGAACAACCGATGCAGCAAACGTGGCGCCCAGGGAACTAGGTGTCTGAGGAGAGTTCATGGTCGGAGGGGGACTTGTGAACTGTTGTGAAGTACCTGTACTGGTAGAGATGGCACCACCGGGTACTTGTGGAATGAAGGCTGCATTTGCCTCCTGCCTCCGATACACTAATTGACCTGACTGAGGGTTACGTGGCTTGTCCTTGTATTGCTGCTGCTGCTGCTTGGGGAACTGCTGCTGGTTGGGGTGCTTGTTGTACCGCTTCCAAGCAGGCTGCTGTGTATTTTGCCCCTGGTCCTTCTGTGGTTTGCTTGGACCTTGACCATTACTCTGAGAACGGCCTTGGTGCTGGGATTCAGTCTGAGACGGCTTCCCAGACTTGGCAGTATCCTTTCTGCTCCAGGTGTTTTGCTTACGAGCTTGATACCCGTATGCAGTAAAGAATGCGTCAGCCTTCTCTACCATTTGGCTGGCATCTTTCACCTGGCAGATCTTAAGCTGTGCTATGAGCTCAGCAGGCCACGACCTCTCTAGCTGTGTACGCAGCATAAGGTCAATTATCCCCTCACGCGTGGAAGGAGTTTCATCTTTTTCCATCCACTCACCTAGGTAAGCAGTGAGACGGTCGAGGAACTGAACAGCTGTCTCCTTGTCTTGGAGACGAGCTCGCATGAACTGAGCTTTGGCGTCGTCTACTGTGAGGCCATACGCCTTAATGAGTGCAGCTTTCATCACTTCATACGTGAGATTGTCTCCACGAATTCTGTGGAGAATATCGAGGGCAGGGCCCTCAAACAGACTAAGAAACTGAAGCCGCTTAGCTGCATCATCGAGCTGGTAAAGCTGAGCCATGTCTTCAAATCGAGCTATGTATGGCTCGATTCGCTCACTCGCCATCTTTGTATGGGGGAAGCTTGATGTGTGGGGTCGCCATAACATGTGCAGGGAGAGCGCTCGCGGAGCTTGAACCAACTGCACCAGATGTGTCTGAAGCCAAGGAATCTCGCTTGAGCTTCAGCACTTCAAGTTCATGTTTCTCGCGTGCTTCACGTTCGGCACGTTCATATTCACGTTGTTCCCGCACGTGTTCTAAGTCGAGTTCGCGCTGTTTTCGCTCGTACTCGCGCTCCTTTTCACGCTGCTCTTGTTCATATGCACGCTCTCTTTCACGTTGTTCGCGCTGTTCTCGCTCGTATTCGCGCTGAATCTTACGCTCTTCACGGGCATCATTCTCGCGCTGCTGTTCCTGATTATGCCGTGAGAGTATATACTCTTTAATTTCGGTTGGGTCCGTAAGGCCCATATCTTTGGCTTCCTGTAAAAATATGGTAGTAGCCATGTCGCTAACTCAATCTAAATAACTAGCGACTCAGTACTGATTGCTGCTTCGCAAACTAATGCTAATAACCACAAGTAAAGAGTACAGACACAAGCTAGTGGTGACCAGTCGTATCCAGTTAACTGGCAAAGAATAAATCAAAAGTGTAAATGACTGGGAAGACTCAATAATAAACACAATGGGTACGGCGACTTCCCAGAAGCGAATAAAATCGTCTGGCGTTACCAAAATAAACTAGAGTTAAGTACTCTATGGATTGATAAAGCAAAATTCACTTGCTAAATTAACGGTAAACACCAGTAAGCTTGTGCCTATAAACTTTAATGATAAATACCTAAATATGAATGAGTGAGCACTATCTCGTGAATAGCTTTAGAGCTAGGAGTTAATATCCTGGCGAGGTCGCCAATTGTCACGGTGTTTTTATAATATCACGGTAATTTTGAAATAAATGGTTAAATATTATTTAATTTGATAATATTCAATAATATTGAAGAGCAGAGACAATAATTGTCTTGCTACATCAAGCAACGATTACTTTACGCTGACTTGCTAAGATTCTCAAGAACGAGAATTTATAAACTTTCTCAACAGTACACAGCAGAGACTAATTACTCACAATTGCTGAATTACTGTACTGTTAGCCTCTGGAGAAAGTTACATCACCCCTGACAATAAATAACTAATACTAACATCAGGTTCTTGCCGATGCTTAACTCCCACATGGCACAACGGATATTAAGTTAAAACAACAAGACTGGTCTAAGTACCAGTTATGAAAGCAAACGTTTATGCAAGCTAGGAGCTATATGGAAAATAAGCTTAATTATGGAAAAATGAAACAAGATTTTTACTTTACATTAAGCTCGAGAAAGGAACTGTTAAATTTATTAATTACAAAAAATAAATTTAACGTTACATTTCAAATCAATGAGACGCACTCACTCACTCTCACACGAGCTAAATACTTACGTCTAGAAAAAAAAAAACACCTTAATTAAACTCTTATAACTAGAAAATACACAAAAGAAATACTATAGTCGATGAATGCTGCGTATCACCAGATGGGTGGGAGGACTGGACCAACTGTGAAGTGGAGTTTGGGTACTAGCTGACCTCGCACTGCTGACACAGGACCTCTCTCCGTCGCAGCAACAACTGGACTGAATTCAAATACATTGTATGGGCAGGACGCAAGGCGTGGCTAACGGTTGAGGGAAGCAGAGGCAAACGATAAAGAAACAATTGTATCGCTCAGTAGCGCACTTAGTGACGTGCATTAAATCGGTCACTTTTTGAAAACGGTGACGAATGTTTTGAAAGTATACTCCGAAATGGAGAGAGAAACGGTTAACTGAGCGATACACAGTGAGTTTTCCACTAATAGTTCGTGGCTTCTCACAAAAGGGAAATGTCGCGAACTGATTCGTGACATTACGCCCTTAGAAAGTTAAATATTATCCTTATGGGAAAAAATTTGTGGATATATATGTATGTACAAGCCCTGGATATACTGTGTCCTGTAGGGCCAACGAGTGAGACGTCTGGTCTACACTTTTAACTGGGAACCAGGCTGGTCCTTGGATTACTCAAATCGCTTAGGATGCCTATCTTACGGAACCCAGCATGCAACAATTGCCCATATTAGTCAGCAGTTAGCAGGCGAGACATCAGGTCTGCACCTACGTTATCACTTCCCTTGATGTATCTCACAACAAGGTTAAACTGCTGTAAATACAGTGTCCAGCGTGTCAATCTTGCATTAGCCGTCTTGGTCGTGCTAAGACTAGTGAGTGGCATATGATCAGTTTCCAGAGTAAATGGTGCCCCAAAAAGATAATAATAATATTTTTTAACACCATCAACCACAGCCAAGAGTTCCTTCTCAACAGTACTGTAATTCCTCTCGGCAGGTTTTAGCCTACGGCTGTGGTATGCCACTGGGAAGATTCCACCTTCCGATTCCTGCATCAATACGGCACCTACTCCATCTTGTGAAGCATCAGTGCGCAGTATGAAAGGTTTGCTGGAATCAGGCAACTGCAAGATAGGCTCCTTGCACAACATGTTCTTAAGAGCAATAAAGGATCTCTCTTGCGCTTCTCCCCACTCAATGGTGTTTGGAGCATATTTCCGTAGCACTTCATACAATGGTTGGGCAATGAGAGCAAAGTTGGGGATAAAACTCCTATAATATCCCACTAGGCCAAGAAATGCCCTAACCTGTTTCTTGGTCACAGGTCTCGGGGCTTCTCTAACTTTCCTGATCTTGTCACCCTGACACCTGCAGTGATTGTTGCCAACAATATGACCGAGGAACTCCACCTCACTGTGAGCAATCTTGCATTTGCTAGGCTTCACAGTCATGTTGAAACTCTGGAGTCTACTGAAGACAATTTCCAAGAGTCTGAGGTGCTCCTCCAATGTGGCGGAATGAACGAGGACATCGTCAACGAACATCTCTACTCCTACAATACCATGGAGCACTTGTCTCATGGCACAATTAAATACTGCTGGGGAATCGGTAAGTCCAAATGGGAGGACTTTATACTGGTACAACCCCCTAGGAGTAGCAAAGGCAGTGAACTGACGACTCTCAGGATGAAGGGGAATCTGGAAGAATCCCTTCGCTAGGTCAAGCTTCGTGAAATATCGTGACCCTGCCAGCTTGGAGAAGATGGCAATATGGTCACCCATTGGCTCAGCATCCACTTTAGTGATTGCATTGAGCCTTCTATAGTCACCACATATCCTGACTCCACCATCTTTCTTGCGGACTACTACCATTGGACTACAGTAAGGAGATGAGGACTTTTCGATAATGCCTGCAGTCTCCATGTCAGCAATTTCCTTATCTACTGCACCCTGTAGTCGCATGGGAATCGGATATGGCTTAACCTTAATAGGAGCATTGCTGGTCAACTCAATTTTATGACACGCAACCTTTGCAAGTCTAGGTTGGTCTGAGAAGACATCAGCATACTGACAGAGCAGTGACCATAAGGCATTTTGGTCCCCTACTGCTAAGTCAGGGTTAAGTAAAACATCTCCGACAGTCTCTTCCTGATGGGACTGAGCGGTTAAGGGCTCGTCATCATGGTCATCAGCTGGGATCACCGCAGCTGCCCCGGTTTCTTCCAGTGGCTGGTCACTATCATCAGCTACTACTAGGCCAGTCTCCTCGGGGTCTGACTCATGATAAGCCTTCAACATGTTAATGTGGAACCTTTTACGAAGATTCCCCATCTGTATTATGTAGTTGAGGTCTGAAATGCGCTCTACTACATCGAATGGACCCTTCCACTGCGCCAACAACTTGTTCTGGGCAGTGGGGAGTAATACCAAGCATTTATCGCCTGGACTAAACTTCCGAAGCTTTGCCTTCTTATCGTAATAAGCCTTTTGAACTTCACGCGCCTTAATCAGTTCTTCCTTAGCTAACTCGCACGTCGACTGGAGGCGGTCAGCCAAATCAAGGACGTAGGTGTAAGTGGTCTTGACTTCAGGGTCGGGTTCTTCATCGTCCCATAACTCACGAAGGACTTGAAGTGGGCCTCGGACCGACCTC
>NW_027644288.1:0-2997 GCF_032717465.1 Coenobita brevimanus
CGATACTCTCCCACCTCTAAAAATACATCATCGAATTAAAGGGGTTATGTCGATACCCCGAGTCAGACACATAAAAGGGTGAGTCACTTTCCAGGTTGTGCCGGTCCTGGAGATGAAGGAAAGGAACGAAAAACAAAAAGAAGAAAAAAGGAAGAGAATGAAGAAATAACAATAATACCAGTACTACTACTACTACTACTACTACTAATAGTAATAATAATAATAATAATAATAATAACAGTAATTATAATAATGATAACAACAACAACAATAATAATAATAATAATAATAACAACAACAACAACAACTAGACATCGCTCAGAGAGCACATACCTCCGCCAATACTATTTCCATTAAGAAGGATCCGGATCTGTGGATGTAGGATCCGAATCAGGATCAGGATCAGCCCCAAAATTCAATCAACTCTTTCTTGGTCCATGGCCCACCCGTCCACAAGCTTTCACCAAAATCTGTTCATAACTTTTAGAGTAATCCCGGATCCGTATGCGTGGATATAGGACCCGGATCCGGATTCGCCCCAAAATTTAACCAATTCTTTCTTCGTCCATGGCCCACCTTTCCACAAAATTTCATTGAAATTCATTGAGAAATTCTGGAGATCCGGATCCGGATTCGGATCCTCCCCAAAGTGTGAAAAATTCTTCATTGGCCCATGGCCCATCCTTCAACAAAATTTCATCAAAATACGTTCATAACTTTTTGAGTAACCCTGCTAACAGACAGACAAACAAACAAAAACAAACAAACCAACGCTGGGTAAAACATAACCTCCTTTGGCGGAGGAAATAATAATAATAATAATAATAGTAGTAGTAGTAGTAGTAGTAGTAGTAGTAATAAAGACAATAATAAAATTATGGTAATAATGATTATAATAAAAGGAAGAGGAAGAACGAGAAGATGACGAAGTCATCATCATCATCATAATCACCATTATTCTTCCATACATCTTTCTACATCCCCATCCCTCTCTCGTACCCAACCTTTCCCTTCTTTCTCTCTTCCCTCCTCCTGTTACATCACTTCCACTCAGCACTTTCCCTTCCCCCCTCTTCACATCACATCCCCCCCCCCCGCTCAATCCCCCACCTCTCTCTCTCTCTAGCCTCGGTCATACGCTATCGTTCTCCACACAGAATAAATAAGGGATCACTAGTAGGCACGTGGGTGGGTTTAGATTTGGTGTTAACTGATTGACAACATTTTAATTTTTAACAGGCGCACACACACACACACACACACACACACACACACACACACACACACACACACACACACACACACACAATTTATATATAATCATTTGGAAATTCGAACATACACACACAGACAGACAAATAGATAAATAGGCAGATAGATAGATAGAGGTACAGGAACATACTCAGGAACAAATGATACTCGTACAGATTTGTCCAGTATACACCCATTATCCTAATAATATACACAGCTGGTTAGAATGTGTGTGTGTGTGTGTGTGTGTGTGTGTGTGTGTGTTCTGGTGTCAACATCTTTTTCCATATGAAGTTGTAGTATTACACATTTTACATAATAATTTTTAAAGCTGTTTAGTCATAATTAACAGTGTGTAATGAAGTGTGAATGATGAACAACCAAATATCATTTCGCTGTTAGCTGTGGTATAGGAAGAAGGTGGATGGCAGACCACAAGGGCCACCCTGTTTCAATTATAAAAAGAAAGTTAGAAGTGAAAAGATATCTGAATAAGTGCGTAAGTGTAAAGTCCTGGGGAACCATTTATTATGTTGGTATATGTGAATGTACTTAATACCATTTTATAGAGGTGTATAATGTGTTAGTAGAGTTGTCATTTATCTCTACTTTTTGCATAAGCCCAGAGTATATGTAATGCTCGGCACCTCACTTTTTAGCTGACCTCAGCACCGCGCCCTTGTCCGGCTCGGTGACTGTACAGCGTAAGAGAGATCGCTTTACAGTTATAAAGGGAGGTGGTGTCGCTCCTACATATCTCTCGCCGTCGCAGTTATATTATTCTGTACCCAATAAAGAGAGATTTAACCTGCTCATTTCTGTCACCTTACGCTACCACTTAATAACAGACCAGCTCCCACCTTCTCGTGGCAGAGGACCTTTGGTGGGAAGTGTCGGGCAGTGACGGCGAGTAGCTGACGTGTACTACAGACAGTGTCGTCGATCCAACACGGTGGTCTAGTTATACTATACAGCAGAACACTTAATATGTAGTCAACTGCTACTCCATAACGGCTACATTAAATTGGTGGCCAGCAGTGCGACGATACATTTTATTGGTGCTAGCGGTGGCACGATATTTAGTGCTAGCCGTGTACTGATATATTAAATTGGTGGCAGCGGTGGGATACGATACGTGCTAAAGGGCTTTATGCTGTGAACCAGTAACCCTTGCAATCGCTCGTTCCTGAAGGTGAAACAGAAAATCTTACTCTACTATTGTAAGTGGACTAATTACTAGTGAGTTAAGTGGAGCAGATAAACTGGAGTGGTGAATATTAATTCCTCCCATTATTCTGCCAGTGCGAGATTCCTATCTT
This sequence comes from Coenobita brevimanus, assembly GCF_032717465.1. Lineage (NCBI taxonomy): Eukaryota > Metazoa > Arthropoda > Malacostraca > Decapoda > Coenobitidae > Coenobita > Coenobita brevimanus. The sequence continues at coordinate 2,571 of NW_027644288.1, forward strand.
AAGCACAAACTGGCAGTTATCTTGCCCTGTGGTGTGCGAGATATCTCCATCTTCAAACGCAAACTGGCAAGAATCTCGCTCTCGTGTGTGAGAGGCGAGATAAGGAGAGTTCAAGCCAGTGCGGTGAGGAGTAGGTCAACTAGCGAGCGACTTCTGGCAACTCCAGAGGCGCGGACGGCCGCAGCGAGCCGAGGGAGAGCGAGAGCGGGCGTATGTGGTGCCACGATCGTATGTGGTGCGTCGAGTGGCGTCACTGCCTGGCGTGCTGCTAACTCCCACAGCGAGCGTGTGCTGCATGGTTCGAGGAGTCTGGTGGAGTGTGGAACGTGGAATGTGGAACATCATCCTGGACTTTCATATCTAGGTAGCGTCCATGCATTAAATCCACACACACACACACACTTGAATCAACACACGTTAGTTAGTT
>NW_027644289.1:0-10644 GCF_032717465.1 Coenobita brevimanus
GATGAGTGAAAATAAAGGTTTCTCAGAATTCCCTTGAAATAAATATACTTTCTGTAATTTATATGTCCCGTTCTCTGTCACTTACCATAACTATCCTTTTTTATGTCGGTTTATCTTCTTGTAACTGGGAGGGGATTACTGACAAGGTTGGATGGATACAGTGAAAAGGTGGGGACGTAGAATTAGGGGAAACAGAGACCAGGAAATCCCACTAGACTCAGAATTTTATGAGTGGGTTGATCTGCAACGTTGCACCTTCCAACCCATTCAGTTGAAGTCAGTTTTCCATGCTCATATTCATGCGAAACAGTACTTTTGCTTTCCTGAGACAGAGGATGTAACTGTGATTTGTGCCTCACAGAATCAATTCCTTACAGTAAAGGGGTACTATATTGCACCTGATTTTTGTGAGTTACACAGTAAAGAGATAGCAGTTCTGCCTAGCAAGCATCATCTAGCTTTGACAGTGAACTTCTCATCCCAGTTACGACCCTTTTTACCTTCATTCAATGTTACTTCTTGAATGTGAACAGGCTGTCTCATGTATTAAAGGAGCTTACCTTCCTCTCTCACCTGAACAGGACTGATTTAGAGCCTTATGTACTGTCTTATCTTCCTTCATACCATTCTCCTTCCTATTTTGGTCCTGGCATTGGTCTTCTACTAATTGTGGTCTTGTCCTGTGTTTGTGGTTTAGGCTACTATTTAAGGCGCCAATTAAGGAACCCACTGATACCACGTGTCCGTACTCGAGGATTGCAAGTGGATGTTCCTGAATAGTTAGCTACCCTACACTCTGGTTAGGCTACACGGTAGTTAGGACAACAATGTCGACGAGGACGTCAATGGTGTGGCCGAGCGATGTTCTGGTGTCAACATCTTTTTTCATATGAAGTTGTAGTATTACACATTTTACATAATAATTTTTAAAACTGTTTAGTCATAATTAACAGTGTGTAATGAAGTGTGAATGATGAACAACCAAATATCATTTCGCTGTTAGCTGTGGTATAGGAAGAAGGTGGATGGCAGACCACAAGGGCCACCCTGTTTCAATTATAAAAAGAAAGTTAGAAGTGAAAAGATATCTGAATAGTGCGTAAGTGTAAAGTCCTGGGGAACCATTTATTATGTTGGTATATGTGAATGTACTTAATACCATTTTATAGAGGTGTATAATGTGTTAGTAGAGTTGTCATTTATCTCTACTTTTTGCATAAGCCCAGAGTATATGTAATGCTCGGCACCTCACTTTTTAGCTGACCTCAGCACCGCGCCCTTGTCCGGCTCGGTGACTGTACAGCGTAAGAGAGATCGCTTTACAGTTATAAAGGGAGGTGATGTCGCTCCTACATATCTCTCGGGTCGCAGTTATATTATTCTGTACCCAATAAAGAGAGATTTAACCTGCTCATTTCTGCCACCTTACGCTACCACTTAATAACAGACCAGCTTCCACCTTCTCGTGGCAGAGGACCTTTGGTGGGAAGTGTCGGGCAGTGACGGCGAGTAGCTGACGTGTACTACAGACAGTGTCGTCGATCCAACACGGTGGTCTAGTTATACTACACAGCAGAACACTTAATATGTAGTCAACTGCTACTCCATAACGGCTACATTAAATTGGTGGCCAGCAGTGCGACGATACATTTTATTGGTGCTAGCGGTGGCACGATATTTAGTGCTAGCCGTGTACCGATATATGTGTGTGTGTGTGTGTGTGTGTGTGTGTGTGTGTGTGTGTGTGTGTGTGTGTGTGTGTGTGTGTGTGTGAGTGTGTGTGCAGGAGGAACTAAAATGCCAAAAGAATGTGGAGGAGAAAAATAAATAAAAAGAAAATACAACACCCGGGAGTGGAACAAGTCTACGAGAGAGAGAGAGAGAGAGAGAGAGAGAGAGAGAGAGAGAGAGAGAGAGAGAGAGAGAGAGATGTATAAAGTATCAGATAAAAAGCTTGCACGCAAAAAAAGGAGGCAGAAGGGAAGGAAGGAACGATGCTAGGAAGGAAGGAACTCAACGAGGAACGAAGAAAAGAAGGAAGGAGGGAAGTGAACGAGGAACTAAGAAAAGAAGGAAGGAGGGAAGTGAACGAGGAAGGAATGAAGTAAACGAGGATGGAAGGAAGAAAGAAGAAAGAAAGAAAGAACGAAAGAAGGAAGGATAACAGAATGGAAGGCTAGGACGCACAAAAAATAGAGAACGAGAAAATGATGCAGAAGGAAGTGAGGGAGAGAGAAAAAATAGAGACGGGGGAAAGAGAGAGAAAATGGAAAGGAGTGAAGAAATGATTGCCTGTCACCAAAGAGACTTAAAAAATGAAAAAGAGAAAGTAAAACCGAAATGGACCGAAGGAAGGGAGTGAAGGTGGGTGGGAAGGAAAGAATGAGGGAGGGAGGGTGGGCGGGAAGAGTGAGGGAAAGAAAGGGAGGAAACAGAAGGGAAGAAGGGAGAGAGGAAAGAGAAGACGATGTGGCATTAAGGGAGGAAGGGTAGGAAGAAAGACAGGGAAGGAAGAGGGGAGGGTGAGGAGAAAAGGGAAGGGAAGGGTCAGAAGGAGGAAGTGTCGAGGAAGAAAGGAAGGAAGACGAAATGAAGGAAAGGCAGGGGGAAAAGTACAGTAACAAATAACAAAGTAAAAAGTAAAAGGAGGTAAACCTAAGGAGGAGAGAAAGGAAGAGGAGAAGAAGGGAGGGGATGGGAGAAAGAGATGAGGGGAGAGAAGGAAGGGAGGAAGAGAAAGGGACGGGTTTGAAGAGAAGGATGGAGAGAGGTGAGGCTGAGGAACAACATCCAGGAATAAGAGAGAGAGAGAGAGAGAGAGAGAGAGAGAGAGAGAGACAGACAGACAGACAGACAGACAGACAGAGACAGACAGACAGACAGACAGACAGAGAGACATTTAAAAATGACGATGGAGAGAATGAAAGGGAGATGAACCCAAGAAAGAGAAGAAGAATTGGAAAAGTGTGTGTGTGTGTGTGTGTGTGTGTGAGAGAGAGAGAGAGAGAGAGAGAATCTGTATAATGTCATTAGTAGAACTGACAGGGTAGTAACATATATAAGCACTTTATGGACATACTACCGGCATCTTCTTTAAATGTCATCCACACGAATTCGGAACCACAGCTTTGGGGCACAGGCACTGCAGGACGGTTACGCTAACCACCAGGCCACCGGGGCTCCAGAACTGAACACTATAAACTGGGGCAAACTAGAGATCGTATTCTCTTGAACTTGTGACGCTTTCAAACACCTCGTACATAATTATGTCCACTTTTTATTTACTTTATTTATTTATTTATTTATTCATTCATTTATTCGTGTATCTAATCTTCATATTTTTTGTATGCTATTTATACTGTGTTATTATCGACAGAGTTTATATAATTAACACAGTGGACAAAAATAACGTCATACATGCAAAAATAAACCATACGCTATCGCTTTAACTAGGCATAAATAACCATCTTTCCATCCTGAACGCTAAGCTATATGAGTTAACATTAGAATAAGGTGCTAGTTACGAAAAAGTGCTATGGACAGGATGCAGGGTAGTAACATTGCCTAATTCTGCTACTGAGCTACAGGAAATAGCCTGCAAAAGGACTAAAATCCCCGACTATTTAAGGCAAATGAACTATAGTAAGGATGAAATGCTGGATTACCTGCTTACTTAAAGAGAATGCGAAATTCAGAAACTTTACAAAATGGCAATGGTATTTCACACTTTAATTCCATTTATCCACCTTTGAATCTAGTAATGAGTTTAGTTACTGTCTCTACGTACTTCTTCCTTTGCTAGCCTTATCTCCAGCTCACAGAATTACAGTAGATATCACTGTCATATCTTTCTAACAACCTCGACAGAACCATTAGGTCTTTGCTGTTTGCTTTTTCCTCAACTCCTTTTTTTCGTCAGACTGGCTTTACATTTTTTACAAAGGGTCATTACCCTAACTTGGCCTGGATTTTCCTGCCTTTACAGATTACTTCACATAAGCTGCAAGTCTATCTATCTATCTATTGCCAGACGCCTCAATCCCGTTTGGGGTGGCCACAAACAAATCGCCTCCAAGTCGCCCTGTCCCCCGCCATTTCACTGCCCTGCTCCCAACTCACACCCCCCTCTCTCATATACCTCTCCACCCCATCCCTCCATCTCATCCTCGGTCTCCCCCTCCCTCTTCCACCCTCCACCTTACTCATATACACTCTCTTCGTCAGTCTTTCCCCCTCCATCCTCTCCACATGGCCAAACCACCTCAGTGTGTTCCTCACAACGCTTCCTATCACATCCACATCCACACCACAACGCTCCTTTATATCCTCATTCGTCAGCCTGTCTCTCCACGTGACTCCACAGGCTCCTCTTAAATAACTCATTTCCACTGCTCTCACTCTTGACTTGTGTCCTTCCAACAATGTCCAAGCTTCACTTCCGTATGTTAGAGTTGGTATCACAATACTGTCATGTAGTAACTTTTTTACTTCCGTGCTCACTTCCCTGTTTCTTATCACTGCTTTCAAGGAACCAGCAACCTTTCTTCCCTGCTGTACCCTTTCAAGCACTTCACCCTCCAAACCTCCATCCTTACTCATCACACTACCCAAATACTTAAACGTACTCACATTTTCCAATTCCTCACCATCCAACCTCGCTGTACATTCACTGACTTCACCTCTCTCAAAGACCATCACTTTACTCTTCCCTACATTCACCTTTAGGTTCCGTTTCTTACACACTCTCCCAAACTCATCCACCAAGCCATGCAGCTCCCCTTCGTCTTCACTCAACAACACAGTATCATCTGCAAACAACAGTACAGGGAGTTTCCACACACTATCCTCTCTCACCAGGGCCACTCCAACATCCACTACCCTACCTTGTACCTCTTTTATTACCCCATCCATGTACAGATTGAACAACCATGGAGACATGACACATCCCTGTTTCAAACCAACTTTCAAAGAGAAAAATTCACTTAGTTCACCATCCACACGCACTGCAGCCTTCGCACCATCGTACATACTCTTCACAGCATTCAACAACTTCCCATCTACTCCATATATTCTTAACACTTTCCACAATCCTTGTCTATCCACCCTGTCATATGCTTTCTCCAAATCCATGAAAAGCCGCATACAACTTCTTTTCCCTTCTCTAGAAACTTTTCCACTAAAGATCTAAGAATGAATATCTGATCTACACAACCTCTTCCCTTCCTAAAGCCTCCCTGTTCTTCTCCAACTAATTTCTCTGTTCTTTCTCTAACTCTGTCTATAAGTATCCTACCATACACTTTTCCTATTATACTAAGAAGACAAATGCCCCTATGATTACCACACACTTCTTTTACAAGGGAATAATTATACCTGACTTCCAATCCTCCGGACCTCTACCTTCCTCCCAGGCCAATCTGCACATCTTCCACATCCATTCTACTACTATCTCTCCCCCATGCTTCAGCATTTCACCACACACTCCATCAATTCCTGGGGCTTTCCCCGATTTAACTTTCTTCATTGCTTCCACAACTTCTATCCTACTGATTTCTTCCTGTCTTCTCACCTCCCTAGTTCTCCCAGCCATTCCCCAGCCACTTATACTCGCATTACTTCCATCCTCTACGTTCAACAATTCCTTAAAGTGTTCTCTCCATCTGCTCACTTTTTCTCCCTTCTCCACTAGTAATCTACCATTATTATCTTTCACTCCCCTGCTAACTTCACTTCCACCCTGTCTTACTCTTTTCACTTCTCTCCAGAACATTTTCTTACAGTCCCTCCACTTTACACTCAAATTCCTTCCAAATTCCTCATCCACTCTCTTCTTACTCTCTCTTACTAATCTTTTCACCTCTCTCTTCCTTTCCACATATAACTCTCTCTTCCGCCTCTCAACTTCTTCCACGCCCCTATTTCTCATCCATTCATTGTATGCTTTCTTCTTTTGTGCCACTGCCTGTTTCACCTCTTCAGTCCACCACGCTGTTCCTTGCACCCCCCTCCGTCTTCTCTTCCTTCCACACACCACATCACATGCTGCACATATTTCTTCTGTAAATATCTTACACACACCTTCCACGTCTCCCATCTGCAAGTACTTTACACAATACGTTGCGTAGTTTACAGTTTACATAACTTACTGTACAGCTTGTTTTACATACCTTTCTTTACATCATAATTTACTCAGCTTACTTTACAGACGAATTTACAGCTGACTCTACGGCTTACTTTAAACAGTTTATTTTACAGTTTACTTTACGTAGCTTACTTTACTGTTCACTTTAAATAGTTTATTTTACAGCTTACTTTACACCTTACTTTACAGTTTACTTTTCATCGCATACTTTAAGTAGATTACTTTACACCTTACTTTACATACCTTACTTTACATAATGTTATACATAACTTACTTTACAGCTTACTTACAGCTTACTTTACATAACTTACTTTTCAGCTTACTTTACATAGTTTACATTACAGCTTCTTTACATAGCTTGTTTTACAGCTCACTTTGCAACTTACTGTACGTAGCTTACTTAAGAGCCAAGTTTACATAGCTTGCTTTACAGCTTACTTTACAGTTTTACAGCTTACTTTGCACAGCGTACTTTACAGCTTACTTTACAAATAACTTTACATATCTTACGTCACAGCTATCGTTACAGTTTAAGCTACAATTTACTTTACAGCTTGTCTTACGTACTTTACACCTTATCTTACAGTCTACCGTAATAGCTTACTTTACAGCTACTTTACATAGCATACTTTACAGCTTACTTTACATAGGTTACTTTACAGCTTACTTTACATAGGTTACTTACTTCTTACTTTACATAGGTTACTTTACAGCTTACTTTACATAGGTTACTTTACAGCTTACTTTACATAGCATACTTTACAGCTTACTTTACATAGGTTACTTTACAGCTTACTTTACATAGGTTACTTACTTCTTACTTTACATAGGTTACTTTACAGCTTACTTTACATAGGTTACTTTACAGCTTACTTTACATAGGTTACTTTAAAGCTTACTTTACATATCTTGCTTTACAGCTTACTTTACATAGGTTACTTACAGCTTACTTTACATAGGTTACTTTACAGTTTACTTTACATATCTTGCTTTACAGCTTACTTTACATAGGTTACTTTACAGCATACTTTACATAGCTTACTTTACAGCTTATTTTACATAGCTTACTTTACGTAGATTACTTTACAGCTTACTTTGCATAGATTACAGTTTAATTTGAAGCATACTTAACATACGTTACACCTTACTGTAGAGCTTACTTTATGGCATATTTTACAGCTTACTTTATACAGCTTACTTTAGAGCTTTATATAACTTACTTTGCAAAGCTTACTTTACAACTTACTTTCCATAGCTCAGTGGCAGAATAAGATAATGCTGCGGCTCTACATCCTTTCCATAGCTTTTCTTCGTGACTAACACTGTATTCAAATGTTAATCCTTATTGCTACAACTCTCTCATGATGGAGAGATGGCAGTTTTAGACCAAAACTGGAGTAAACAAGTTTACGGTAATCTTAACATGTTTTCTGTGGTGACTTATTCATAAATTCAATCCTGCTATTGTTTATTTATTTGAACTTGGTGGAGATTTTCGTCCTTTTGCAGTATATTTCCCATTGCTCCGAGTGGCAGAATCAAACAATGCTAACGTCCGCATGAAGGAGGAGCAAAGGGAGGTAGACTACTGGGCATCTGCTAAGCACCTGCAATATAAGGAAAGAAATTTCATATATTGTTGTTCATCTTTCTGTGGCCCAATTTCATTTTGATAAAAGCTGCAGGAAGTGTGTGCAAGACCAGGAACACACAGTAATATATGCAAAATGTTTATCGTGTGCAAGAGTATGAGCTCTGAAATACATGATTATTATGTTTATACATGGTGCTAAAAAAGGGATCCTTAAACAGTATTTTATGCATACAGAGTGATAAGCTTCATCACTGCTAGTCTGTGTGATTAAGAAAAAAAGTTTGACATGCCATGTTTTGCTTTAATTTCTATGGGCAATCTGGATGCTGAAGAGAAATATTTAAAAGTTAGCACCAACCTAACCCGGCAGCAGTTATATATACTGTACAAAACATCCTTCTGCTGCACTCTGATCCCCCAAAGAAGGTAGTGATTAATGCAAGAAACGGGTAACTTCAGCATATATTCCACCTTGCTCACATATCTACCATGATGCCTGAGTTTGAAGCTTACGTAATTAAAAGCCAGCCTTTCTTAACATTTCCAGTTATATCTGAGTTTGAAGCCTACCTCCAGGTAACAGTACATTTTGATAACATTTCAGATGATGCCTGACTTTGAAGCATATTGACTTAACAGGGAAATACTTCAGGACACAACAATGCCAAACATTTAGGTCCTATATATATATATATATATATATATATATATATATATATATATATATATATATATATATATATATAAAGATGCCGGAGCTATTCCTGCTGGTGAAGTTTCTCAATCTGTCATTCACTAGCTATGAATTTCCAGGAATATGATGCGCTTCATTCAAGTTGACTTTCGCATATGTCCCTGTGTTTCAGCCCTGTGTTTCCATAGGTATCTTACTTTTGTTCTAAAAAATAGTAGCAAGTCACCAACATAACGAAACGGACCATGAAATTCCAGTTGTCTACTTTATCAACGGAGATATTACAGTAGTTACATGGCAAAAAAAATACGAATATAACTATTATACAAAGCGTGATAATGCACATGACTATATATAGTACCAGTTAAAAACAACCTTTAATTTATAACTACAGGGTGAAGAGCACTTTATTAACCCTAGACCTCTAAACTTCAATGCCTGTTACAAGTGCAACTAAACATGGGTATATTATACCCGAGTTTGGAAAATTAAAAAAATAGTAAATATGCAAATTTATTAAAGCTATAGACTTACACACTAAATTTAAGGCATCTTAATATTACCTAAACTGTTGGTAACACTTAATTGCTATAAATGAGGTATTTTAGGGAAATTTAGAAAAAAAAATCCAATATTGTAATATTATCACCAAATTTTTGGAAAAAATCACACACTCAAAGACGCCCCACCAAATTACCCCCAAACTTCCCCAACCTCCCCTCCAAGCACTTCTGGCTCTGCTCCAAAGGGGGTTATTAGCACCAAACCCATGTACCGTATAATATACCCAAGTATGTCACTTGGTCGGTTATCCACTAAACTCGGGTACACTATACCCGAACCCATCACTATGGACAGTTCCCAGCCAAGCAGCAGCACGATGTGACCTACCTCCTTGAGCACTCGGGAAACCCTGAGGGTACTGAGGGTCCCAGCACCCTGGCTTACTGGCGGATCACTGTGTAACGCTAATGACGTCATACGCATCGGGTATATTATACCCAAGTTAAGCACTCTAGGGTTAAGAATTGAAATGGTCCGCAGGAAGTGCATAGCTACATGTAAAATGACCTTACAATAATAAAGCATTAAATTGTACCAATACCCAATTACAACTGAAACTCTGAGACTTACTGATTGTGACATTAGACATGGGTTCCCTAGCCATGTCCACTGAATGAATGACCACATGTATCAACTACACTGTCACCCATAGTGAGCTCATCAGTCATCAGTGATGCAACTGAAGCTCACTTCCCTCACTGGGCTGTGTTGGCTTTGGAGGAGGGCCACCACCCCATAGTTTTGAGTTTCTTCTTGAAGTCCCTTTTCCTCATGTTTAACTCCTGGAAAGAAAGTGTTGCAACTGTTGATTATGCCAAATTATGAATCAGACTAATCATACAACACAGAATAAATGGTAAAGGTCCAGTCTATTTCCAGATATGATTTTCACCATACTGCAGCTAAGATTTTTCTCCAACTACCTTTTTTTTTTTTTTTTAGTTTTCATTAAAATGGAGCTGATTTATAATGAACCGAAGACTGTAGGAAATGAGTATATAATTTCCAATTTTTCTCCAACAGTCTTAAAACACAGCCTCCACTTTTAGGTGGGAGAGGGATAAGGGGAAGATAAGGAAAAATGTGGGGTGAAGGACAACAGTATGGGCATAATTAACTCCAAACCTAACCAACATAAACTTGCCTAACCTAATCTAACCTAACCCTAGGCCCAACCTATTTGCGTCGGTAATGACGTATAACAAGTATAATTATAATGTAAGAAATTCAAAACACACATATAGAAATGATGTAATAATTAGCGGCAATAAACTGGACTTCTACAGAATAAACTTTGTCTATCAAGTGGATTGAAAACTGTATGACTGGATGTGTCCCATCATACAGAATCTGGGTCACATGTACACATAAAATTGATTACAAAGAAGAATAAGGTGTATTGCCAAAAGATATCCAAGTTTTGTGATGGAAACAACATTTATAGAAAAGAAATGAAATTATTTAAATTAATCTGGATATTTTTCCAATTTCAGCTACACAACCATTGACAATCCTTCGAAAATTTAACTGTCACTTATATACTTTGCCATAAATTTAAAGATGTGTTGGGGTAATCACTAACCTAACTCTAATGCAATAATCATGGTGTAGCCTGAACAGAAAAATCCTGGTAAGCCTAGGCTACTCAAA
>NW_027644291.1:0-2997 GCF_032717465.1 Coenobita brevimanus
TGTAAGTACTCAGCGAATAACACCAAGTTAGCAAGGGTTAGTAGATTAATTTGGATGTTGTTCACAAGCTCTACTAGATGGTTGGTAGTCCTATTTATCTCGTTAGCTTTGTTAGTGAACTCATCTAACTGTTTATACACATGCATGATTAATCTATTATTGGCTTTAGCGGCCAGTGTCAAGTCATGCATCTGTCTACCCAATTGCACTACATCCCTATCTAATGCCATACCAAAGAGTTATCCACGTCCTCTCTTAGTACGTGCATGGACATGCTTGGAAAGATCAGAGTGTACGTTAGGTAAAGCTACATGCAAGTTAGTGAGCCTGTCGGTGAGCCTGTCTATATGCCTAGTCTGAAGCTCAACAAAGCTTCAGTGTCAGAGTTTGTCAATCGTGGGTTTCGATTAAACATCTTTCCCACTTCCAATAGTTGCTGTCTGAGATTCGACAAGCCCTTGGAGACCTCCTTGACAATATCTGGCGTTTGGAGATAGCCTTCCATTGGATAGTAGACGCATACTGCATCTTCCACTACCACGACTTCTCCAAGTGGGCTCTTCAGTGCTCCTGGCATTAACGCAGTCGTGTCCATGTCCGATGTCGTTCCATAGGTCCACCCCAAGCAACGCACGAGGAGTTTGAGCCACAGCCACATTTTTTTTTTCTGCAAGAGTAGATACTCCCTTAATCACTCTTGTTGTGGGATCGTAAACTTGCTGCGATACTCTTGGTTAGGGACAGGTACGGACGACGACATAGACTGCGACGAAGACAGAGGGCACAACACATCAGACGATAGGCCTAGCTCTTGACTTACTAGTTTGATCCTATCAGCATGTACTGAGTTCCATTAGCTTCATCCTTTATTCATAAGTATTTCCACGTACTCATTCCACAACGGTATATGGTCCGCGGAACTTAGGTCTGAGCTTGGAAATTCTCTCAGGGTTGTGGATTATGACCTTCTGGCCTGCCTGTAACGTCTTTTCTTGACTACCTTTGTGTTGTTTCGCCATCATCTCCGCTCTTGAGGCTTTTAATCTTTTCCGTACTTCACTGTGTATGAATTGGAATTTCAACAACTGTACCTTTGCGTAGTCTTCTTCGTTGTCTACTGGAGTAGGAGGTCCAGCCAACAAATCGTAGGGTAACACTTTCTCTTCTCCATAAAGGATATAATGAGGAGACTTCCCAGTTGATTAATTTTCTGAGGAGTTGATGGTCGCCGCTACATGTGGTAACCAGTCTTCCCAGTTATCCTCTTGATTTGAGGTTATTACTGGTCTCAAGACTTCCAGTATCTTCCTGTTTGTTCTCTCCACCAGGCCATTGCTCTTAGGACTGTAAGGCGTTACAAAAACTTGCTTTACTCCATACATACGACAGATTTCTTGTAAAACCTGGTTACGAAATTCACTGCCATTATGCTGAGCAATACCTTAGGTGTAGAGTATGGACAAATCACTGAAGTCACAAAAGCGTGCGCCATCTCCTCTGAAGTTTTCGTCTGTAAAGGTGCTAAAACAGTGAATCATGAGAAATGGTCCACTGCCACCAGTACATAACTTGAACCTTGACGACTTCTCGGCAACGCTAAGAGATCAATGGAGACTGTATCCCAGGGTTTTTCCGGTAGAGGATACTCTAAAATGGGAGTCGGAAGTCCCGTCGTTCCTCGTATTTCCGCGCATTTGACACATTGACTGACGTGGGCTTCTATGTCCATCCTCATGGTCGGCCAATAGTATTTCTTTCTCGCCTCACGTATGCATCTATCGCGACCGGGATGACCCGCTTGAGGTACGTCATGAACTAACTATAGCACGGCTTGCTGTAAGGTAGCAGGAACAACCAACTGATATGCAGTGTCCTTCCCAGGGGGTTGCTTATAAAAGCCCCTGTTGAAGATGGAAGTGAGTCATTGGCACTGGGAGTTCAGGTAGACAAGTCTCGTCGCCAGACTCCAAGGCATAGATGACTTGAGACCACATCGCATCATTACGTTGTTCCGCTTTTACCGTGTCTGAGGAATACTCAGCAAGAGCAACATCCTCGGCTATGGTAGCAGCAATGTTTCTACTCAACGCGTCGGCTACAACATTTTGATGGCCTGATAAATATCTGACCTCTGGATCAAACTCCATTACCTTGCCAAACCAACGCGCAACCTTACCGTGCAAGTTTTTTTCTTTTAAACAAGTCGCATATGGGTGCATGGTCAGTTAAAACAATTATCCGGTAGCCAAAAATAATATCCCGGAAATGTCCTAACGCCCACACGACTGCTAATGTCTCCAAATGTGTCGTTGAATAGTTCTTCTCTGGGGTCTTAATGCCCTACTAGCATACAGCTATGGTATGTGTCTTTCCTTGCTCATCCTTCTGCTGTAACACCGCTCCCAGACCCAGACCTGAGGCGTCCGTGCACAGATAGAAAGGTTGAGTATAATCAGGAAACGCTAATACGGGTGCTTCTGACATGGCTTGTTTGAGCTCGTTGAAGCTTTTCTCTTCCGAGGGTCCCCATTTCCATGCAGCGTCCTTCTTAAGTAGCGTTGTTAAAGGTGATGCTATGATGGCATACCTGTGGACAAAACTCCTATAAAAGCCAGTGAGGCCTAGGAACGATCTTATCTGATCCTTGTTCTGTGGTGTAGGAAAATAGGTCATCTAGATACTAGATATGCTAAGACGTCTTGCCCTAACATCTCGCCAAACAATTGGTTTATCATCCGCTGAAATGTTAAAGGAGCATTACTCAGTCCAAAAGGCATCCGGAGAAATTCAAAGTGCCCACGGTGAGTGCTAAAAGCAGTAATGGGACGCGACTCTTCGGTCAGCTCCACCTGCCAATACCCTGACGCTAGATCCAGACAAGTAAACACAGTATTTCCCTTACCTAATGATTGAAGTAAGTCTCGCAAATGCGGAATCGGGTAACGATCCGGTACTGTTTGTTCACTTGCTGAAAATCCACAACAGGTCTCACACCAC